>NW_027331933.1:3137560-3344146 GCF_048418815.1 Hemitrygon akajei | reverse complement strand
ACCGACCTGATTGGCTGCTTCCCTTTGGATCAACTTGTGTGGGGAAACCAGCAGCAATGAATATTGGGGAATTTCGTTGTGTCTTTGAGGTAGATAGTCGGATTTACTTATTTAGCAATCTGTACTGCACTTGCCCTATAAATACAACACAACATTGTTTTATTTTTTCCGGATACAGCACCTTGATATACTTATGTATTGAATTGTCTGAACTGAATGGCACGCAAGAAAAGCATTTCACTGTGTCTAGATTGACGTCGCAGTAGGTTGTCAGTTCTGGGATGTAACTAATCAATTTGTCAAATGGATATTGAAGGGCAGACAGGGATCAATATTAAGGTACGGGCTGATTACCATATATGGGTGAGTAGGGCTGATATATTCGCAATGAGTGTCGGGGTTCTCGAGAGAGTTGATGTAGAGGAAAACAAGGAGATGGAAATTCAAACACCTGTTACGAACCCCGTAACAGGGTGTCTTACCAGCAAAGATAGGAGTATCCGTTGGAGTCTGGTGATACTATTTTAAACAGTATTTATTATTAAAAATACGCAAAAATAATATCAGTGCAAATGTACAGATAATATACGTCGTCAATCCTAAACCTAAAAGTGCGGGTATAATAATAATCAATAAGAGATAAGCTCTATCGTTGTCTAGGGGATAATGAATTGTCCGATGGAAATATAATGTTCAGTTCAGTTCATGCAGGCTGCGGTCGTTGTTGGTCGCTGTGTTGCAATTGTTGGAGAGAGAGAGAGAGAGAGAGAGAGAGAGAGAGAGAGAGAGAGAGAGAGAGAGAGAGAGAGAGAGAGAGAGAGAGAGAGAGAGAGAGAGAGAGAGAGAGAGAAGTAACAGCTATTGACTTGCCGACTTTGCTTTATGATCTTGATCCATCGATGCGTTGTTGTTGTGGCCATTCACGTATGACCCCTCCGTCCTTTAGTTAGACCGTTCCGTGGTGGACTCGTCACCCAGGCAAGAGTGGACCCATACACAAGCCCCCACCAGTCTCGTAGCGTCTCTTCTGGTGCGGCTGAGGGGTGTTGCCCCAGACCTTACTTTTATCCCCACTCACTGGGTCTAAGGTGTCAATCAGGTTGGGATGATGCAACCCATCAAACCCGCCCCCTCTGATTGCCCCCTGAGTTGTTTCAATGAATAGAACAGTACTCAATACGCAATCCTTCTCCAAGAGACAATAGCAGTAATCAGTGGTCCCTTCCGCTTTTGTTAGGAGGAGACATTCCACTTTGTGTATCTCTGCGTTGTCTCTCTCTCATTAACTGACATGAGCTGTTTATCAATAACAACTGCCTTTGCTGTTATCTCTCTCATTTCCTTGGTATCAGACCCGAAATAGTAGCGATTTTGCGATTCTCAAAAAAAGGGATGGGGCAACTTTGCACCCTTCTGCCCATCAGAGTTGCTCCTCATTCGTAACACACCAGTGAAGGTATACAAGCAGATTGATAACCTGTTGTTCGATACGTTCCGAATACCTCCCTTCACTGACGGGAAAGGTCATGATGCAATTGTATATAGCATTGGCCTGATTAGAGTATCATGCTGTTCCTGCTCCCCGTAAAATATGTATGTAATCTCAGTGGAGCCTATGGCCAGGGGTTTCACCAGTCAGTTGCCGAACGTGGGGCATTTCAGGTTATCAGCGGATAATCTGCCGAAAGCCTCCTTCAAGCAGAGGAGTGGGAGTTATTTCATTCAAACGTTATTAGAGACATACTTGTTTTCAGTAGTGGGAACCTATTCTCCATATCAGATGCATCTATAGCGAAAGGCAAAGGCAAAGGTTGAGTGGAAGTTCAGTTTTAGTGTAAGTTGGTGACTTTCCTCGTTTCAGTTTGATGTAAGGGATCGACCCAGCGATTTAGTTGCATAATTGTTGACCAAGACTACTGCAGCTTCAGTGTTCACAACGATGTCTCCACTACATTAGATAGAGAGAGAATAAAACAGCAGCAACCGTGTTTAGTTGCTCAGACTACGGGATACATCCTCACGGTCACGTGGTTGATTTGAGCTCCCTGTTTCATCGCATTGTCATGCTTACGGCACTGATATTCAGGCCGGTTTTCTCTGTCTGGGGCTTTCCCCGCTGCCATCGGGAGGTAGAACACAGAAGAGAGGAGCAACATCTGTTTTTCCAGTTGGACACCTTACAGCAATAGGGAATGAACTGTGATTTAATGTTTTCCAACACCGGCCATCTGTCCCTCATTGTTTTTATGGTGATGCCCATGTCCCTTTCTTGCCCCGGTACGATAAAAATCTAAAGAGTGGTCGATATGTCCCGCTACAGAGAGATAGAATAAAGCCCCATGTTCGAATTTATCTTTCACTGCCCCGCATCTCAGTGTTGGAAATTGGCAATATTTTATTTGTTTATTTCCACTGTGCTTGCCTGGTTCCAGTTTAATGACTTTTAGATTACAGTTCTTTTTGGGCAACATAACGATCTCCCTACCTCTCTTGGTGTCGATCCATCTATCTATCTGGCCATCCATCTGTCTATCTATCTGCCAATTAGACTTTCTGTCTGACTGTCCTCTACCTGCAGCGTTCCCTGCTTCTCTGTCAAACTATACATCTGCGGCCGTGCCAGATATTGCAAAATTGTTTGAACGGATGTCACAAGTTTGACAATAAGAAATTGTTTCAGTCGTGGAAATGCCTCTTTTCTCAGTTTCACTGAAGAGTGGGAAGGGGGCGGCGAACATCAGAGGAAGACGATGTTCGAGAGAAGAAAATGGGAGTCGGGCTGGTAAAGGAAAATGGTGGAGGGGTGTAATTATTGGAAGTTCGCGAAGGCGCTCTCTATTTATCTCCAAACCTGCACATCACCTCCCTCTGGTGCCTCTTCTTCCCTTTCTTCCAAGGCGTTCTGTCAGAATCCTATCAGATTCTCCCTTCTCCAGTCCTTTAACCAACCGCCCTCCAGCTCTTTGCTTCACCACTCCCCCCCTCCTGATTTCACCTGATTAATTCCATTTACCTCTTCCTCTCCTCCACCATTTCTAACGCTGACTTTTAATGTCTTCCAGTCCAGAAGACGGGTCTCGGCTCGAAACGTCGCCTATACTCAGGCAGTAGTGATAGGAGACTTTATAGTAGGGGTCAGACAGGTGATTCGGTGGACGCAGGAAGGAAACTCGGATGGTAGTTTGCCTCCCAGGTGCCAGGGTCCGGGATGTTTCAGATCGCGTCCAAGATATCCTGCCGTGGGAGGGAGGACAGCTAGAGGTCGTGGTACATATTGGCACCAATGACATAGGTGGGAAAAGGGAAAATGTCCTGAAAAAAGACTATAGGGAGTTGGGAAGCAAATTGAGAAGAAGGACACCAAAGGTATAATCTCGGGATTACTGTCTGTGCCACGTGACAGTGAGAATAGGAATAGAAAGAGGTGAAGGATAAATGCGTGGCTGAGGCATTGAAACAGGGGGCAGGGATTCAGATTTCTGGATCATTCGGACCTCTTTTGGGGCAGGTGTGACCTGTACAAAAAGGATGGGCGGCACTTGAATCCCAGGGGGACCAATATCCTGGCGGGGAGGTTTGCAAAGGCTACTGGGGAGAGTGTAAACTAGAATTGCTGGGGGTGGGAACGGAACTGAAGAGACTGGGGAAGAGGAGGTTGGCTCACAAATAGAGAAAGCTTGTAGATTGTGCGAGAGAGAGGATAGGCAGGTGATAGAGAAGGGACGCGCTAAGACCGACGCTTTGTGATGTGTCTATTTTAATGCAAGGAGTGTTGTGAACAAAGCGGATGAGCTTAGAGCGTGGATCAGTACCTGGAGATATGATGTGGTGGCCATTACAGACACTTGGCTGGCTCAGGCACAGGAATGGTTACTTCAAGTGCCAGGCTTTAGAAGTTTCAGAAAGGACAGGGAGGGAGGCAAAAGAGGTGGGGACGTGGCACTGTTGATCAGAGATAGTGTCACGGCTGCAGAAAAAGTGGACGCCATGGAGGGGTTGTCTACGGTGTCTCTGTGGATGGAAGTTAGGAACAGCAAGGGGTCAATAACTTTACTGGGTGTTTTTATAGGCCGCCCAATAGTAACAGGTATATGGAGGAGCAGTTAGGGAAACAGATCCTGGAAAGGTGTAATGATAACAGAAGCACGAGGAAATCGGCAGACGCTGCAAATTTAAGCAGGAGAAGGGGGTCGTCGTTGGGGGTGGGAGCAGCCTCCAACTGCGACTCCACACATGCTTCGATTGTGACTCCCGTCTCCCCTTCCACCACCAGCACTCTACAATCACCTCTCCCTCAGATCCCACCGTTAACCGCTGGAACCTCAGAGGCTCCGTCTTCCTCTCACCCCAACCCTTCCCTCTCCAATGACTCAACCAGCCTCCCTCCCCCCCTTTGATCCCGGCTCTCATCCGTGCCGGGTCTTTGCTATCCCCTCTGACATTCCACTCTCTGAGGCAGAACGAGCTGTCCTCAGTAAGGGCCTCACCTTTGTTCCCCTTCACCCACCCACCCACAAGTTCCGCGTACGCCATGACGCTGACCACTTCTTCCGCCGGCTCTGTCTCCAAGCTCACATTTTGGCAAGGTCTCTCCCACCCCCACCGATGCCCCTTTCTCCCGTCTTCAACCCCCCTCCTCTTCATAGACACCCCACTCTGGTCTTCTGCCTGCAATGGATCTCTTTATTGCTAACTGCTGACGGAACATCAACCGTCTCGACTTCACCACTTCACTACACCTTGTTCTAATTTCAACCTCACTCATTCCGAACACTCTGCTCTCCACTCCCTCCTCACCAATCCCAACCTCACTCTAAAACCCGCTGATAAGCGGGGCGCTGTTGTAGTCTGGTGTATTGACCTCTACCTGGCCGAGGCACAGCGGTAACTCGCTGATACCTCCTCTTATTTACCCCTCGGTCATGGCCCCACTAAGGAGCACAAGGCCACAGTCTCCCACACCATTACCAAACTTATCAGCTCTGGGGATCTCCCATCTACTGCCACCAACCTTATATGCCCCGCACTTCCCGTTTCTACCTCCTACCCAAGATCCACAAACCTGCCTGTCCAGGTAGACCTATTGTCTCAGCTTGCTCCTGCCCCACGGAACTCATTTCTGCGTACCTTAACACTGTCTTATCCCCCCTTGTTCAATCTCTTCCCACCTATGTTCGTGACACTTCTCACGCTTTGAATTTTTTCAATGATTTTAAGTTCCCTGGCCCCCACCGCCTTATTTTCACCATGTGCGTCCAGTCCATATATAACTCCATCCCTCACCCGGACGGTCTCGAAGCTCTTCGCTTCTTTTTGGATTCCAGACCTAACCAATTCCCCTCTACCACCACTCTCCTCTGTCTAATGGAACTAGGTCTTATTCTCAATAATTTCTCCTTTGGCTCCTCCCACTTCATCCAAACCAAGGGTGTAGCCATGGGCACCCGTATGGGTCCCAGTTATGCCACCCTTTTTGTTGGCTTTGTGGAACAGTCCATGTTCCAAGTCTATACGGGTTTCCGTGTCCCTCTTTTCCTTTGCCACATCGACGACTGCATTGGCTCTGCCTCCTGCACGCATGCTGAGCTCGTTGACTTCATTAACTTTGCCTCCAACTTTCACCCTGCCCTCAAATTTACCCGGTCCATTTCCCACACCTCGCTCCCCTTTTCTTGACCTCTCTGTCTCTATCTCTGGAGACAGATTGTGAATCTACTTCTATTATAAACCTCCTGATTCTCATGATAATCTCGACCATACCTCTTCCCAACCTATCATCTTTAAGATACTCTTCACTCTTCTCAGTTTTCTTGCATCTGCTGAACTTGATCCCATTATGGATGCTGTCCTCACCCGCATCACCCCTATTTCTAGTACGTCCGTGTACACCCCTTCCCACCGCCCTTCTAGTGATGGAGTTCCTCTTGTCCTTGTCTACCACGCCTTCAGCCCCTGCAACTTCCACCATCTCCAAGGAGATCTTACAACTAAACACCACCCCACTCTGTTCTTTCAACAGGGATCACTCCCTCCACAATTCCCTTGTTCATTCATCCCTCATCACTAATCTCCCTCCAGCCACTTAGCCCTGCAAGCGGACTAAGCGCTACACCTACCCGTACACCTCCTCCCTCACCTCCATTCAGACACAAAACTGTCCTTCCAGGAGAGCCAACACTTCACCTGCGTACCTGCTGGGGTCGTCTATTGTGTCCGGTGCTCCCGATGCGGCCTCCTTTACATTGGTGAGACCCGCCATAAATTGGGAGACCGTTTTGTCGTGCATCTCTGTATCATCTGCCACAAGGGGGACTCCGCAGTGGTCAGACATTTTAATTCGGATTCCCATTCAGAGGACTCGACCGATGGCCTTCTCTTGTGCCAGAATGAGACCACCCAGAGGGTGGAGGAGCAGCATATATTCCATCTGGGTACCCTCCAACCTGATTATATGAATATTGAATTCTCCTTCCAGTAAACAAATTCCGCCCCCCACCCACTTCTCTATTCCCCACTCTGAACTTTCATTTCCGCTCACCAGCTCTTTCCTTCCCCCGGGTCCCCTCCTTCCCTTTCTCCTATTGACAATGCTCCAATTCTTTATTTTCCAGCCCTTGACCCACCCAACACTTGACTTCACCTCCCAGCTTGCCTCTGTCTCTTCCCCGTGGGTCCCCTCCTTCCCTTTCTCCTATTGACAATGCTCCAATTCTATATTCTCCAGCCCTTGACCTGCCCAGCACTTGACTTCACCTATCACCTTCCAGCTCGCCTCTGTCTCTTCCCCGATCTTTTTATTCAGATCACTTCCCCGCCTCCTCGGGAATGAAAAAAGGCTGGTGGTCCAAAATGTCGACTGTTTACTCTTGTCCAAAGATACAGCCTGTTCTACTGAATTCCCCCAGCATTTTGTGTCTGTTGCTTTGGATTTCCAGCATCTGCAGGCTTTTTCATGTTTGAAGTAATTATTTGGGCTTTGTTGAGATTGTACCTGGAATATGGTGTAAAATCCTGCTCCCCATACTAACACGGGTTAGACAGACCAAAGAACAAACTGCCGGAGGATCTCAGTGGGTCGGGCAGCATCTGTGGAGGGAAATGGACCGTCAGCATTTCGGGCCGAGACCCTCCCTCTGGACTGAGAGTGGACGGGAAATAGTCAGAGGAAAGAGGTGAAGGGTGGGCATGGGCAAGAGCTGGGGAGTGAGAGGTGGATCCAGGTGAGGGGGGGGGGGAGGTGGGACGATGGAAATAGTGACAGGGGTGGGGGATGAGTGGTTGGGGTAACACGGGCTGCAGAAGATATTTAATTCCATGGAGGATTATCGAAGAGGTTAGAGAGTATTTGTTATAGAGATTGGCCAGACTGATTCCTGGAGGACGATGAAGTCTCAGGGATGGTCTTCACATAAATCAGAGGCCAGCGATGTGTGGAGATCGAAGGGATCGAGGAAATGAGGATCATGGAGAAACATGTGGCTGAGATGGGAAAGCAGCCGCCATCTCGTTGATGGTTTGAGGAGCTGAATGGCCTCCTCCTGCTGTTTCTTAATTGATGTTTCATTGTTCCTGTCCAGTGAGGCTCAGGAGGAATGTGAATAGAAATTAGTGTTTAGAAACATGGAAGTCGTTTCAATGAATCCTGCACATTTCCTCTTCGGGTGGGAATTGTGGATCGGACCGGGATGGGAATTGAACCCGTAACTCTGAGAACCAGGAGGTGGAGAGATGGGGACGGGGAAGATACAGAGGGAAAAATTAACAATGTAGCTGGTGTAAATATGAAATAATGTGTAAAATGCGGCAGGTAGGTCGGGCAGTGTGAGATGGGCGAGGAGCGGAGTCAGCGGTTCAGACGGGAGACCCTCCACCCATTGCCTGATCCACTTCTCCTTCCCATTTCAAACGCAGATCTGCAGCATCTGCGCTTTTCGCTTCCGAGGCCCCGCCCCCGCTCTCACAGTGGGCGGTGGTTTTCGTTCCGTTCTCTGTTGAAGCGGATCGTCGGCGGGGAGCCGGTGGACCGATCGCTGTCTGAAGGACAATTTGATCAAGTTCCCATCGGTGAGTATTGAGGCCGATCCCGGGGGAGGGAAACCTGATGTTGGGCTGAGAGTCCCATTAACTTCCTCGAACTGGCGGCCCCGTCCCGCTTCCTGGACACAACCTGTCATGGTCGGTCCGGGTTATGGAACCTTCACACCGAAACGACTGAGATGAGCCGCCGCTCAGCCCCTGGTGTTCTGGTCCCAGGAGCGGGAGGAGGTGGTGATGCCGAGACTGAACCCATCCATTAAGATGTACCTGGTGAACTTTACCTCCATCACCCGGCCCGGTATCGGATCCGAACTTCACCTGGATTGACGCCTGGGGTCGATAATTGTTTTACATATTTCCAGCACACTGGAAGCGGCCGTTCGGCCCGTTGTGTTCTTGCATACTGGAGGGTTAAACAGAGTAATCGCACCCTCGGAGACTCCTCCACGTGTATGAGTAGTTTCATCTTTCCCCGGTCAGACAGGACAGTGAGATCCAGATCTCTCATGTCCTCTCGGGGGACTGGGAAGGTTATTTCCATCTTCTTTCCATTGCTACGACTCACCGAAATGCTGACAGTATTTCCCGATATCTGGCCCTATTCATACGAGAGTTACAGTCTTGTTCATTTATCTGGGTTTCTCTGAATTTCTCGCTCCAGAATTTTCAAAGGAGCAACCCAGGCTGTCTAATATTTCCACGCAATTGGAACGGGGAATCTTTATTTTGTTTTCCATGTACAGAGGTTGAGTGAAAATCGTGTCTCCGGTATTCTCCACACAAATCAATACATTGCAGCAGTACATTGAGGTAAAACAAATCATTCTGGTTACAGAGAAAGTGCAGTGCAGGTAGATATGTGGTGCAAGGTCACATCGATTTAGACTGTGAGGTCAGGAGTCCACTCATCACGCTGTTCGCTTACAACAGCAGAATGGACACCGTCCTTGAGCCCGGTGGCATGTTTCTGTTCTATTTTAACTTCGCCCCTATGGAGCATTAGAAGTGAGAATGTTCAGGGTTGTGGGGATCTTTCATTATGTTGGCTGTTTTACTGAGGCAGTGGGAAGTGTAGACAGAGTCCATGGAGGGGAGGTTGGTTTCTATGATGTACTCAGTTGTGTCCACAGTTCTCTGCTATTTTATTCAATTAAAGGAAGAGCAGTAGCTATATGAAGATGTGAAGTATCGGGATGGGATACTTTGTGCGGTGAATTGATAGTGTGTCGAGTAGAAAATGACATATACCAAAATTCTTATTGTTTGTTCTGGTTTTGTTATATGGGAATCTGTTATCTACTCGTGCGTACTATTATTTCAGGGTCTGTGTATTGCGGGAGGAACATCAGAGATCGCCCTTCATCCCATTCTCCCATCTGGCTCCATCTGCTCATCCCTGCCGATCTGGTTCAACCTCTGTCCAGCCTCTGTCCCACCAACTCAGTGATATATATCAACCATCTTATCCAATCTCTGTCCAGCCTGTATCTCATCACCTCAGTGATATATATCAACCATCTTGTTCAACCTCTGTCCAGCCTGTATCTCATCACCTCAATTATGTATATGAAACATCTTGTTCAACCTTTGTCCAGTCTGTATCCCACCATCTCAATGATATATATCAACCATCTTGTTCAACCTCTGCCCAGACTGTTCCCATTGCTGCAATTATATATTTCAGCAATCTGTCTTTTAAACTTTGTCTTCATTGTGAAGTTTTGCCTTGCATCTTTTCCAGAATTGTTTTTTTTTTGACAGTTAGGACTGCCAGAGGTTTAATTGAACACAGCACGTGGCAGGGTAAAAGCAGCCATTTCAATTTTAGTTTCACCGTTACAAAATGGTTGCAGAGTTAACCTTTGCCAGAATGGAACCCATAGCATCTGAAGTTGAATTTGTTATTTAATTTTTTGTTTATTTTCGGTGAGCCATTTCCTCTGTTTCCAGGGTAACAGCCTGTCAGAGCTGCAGCAAGTGTTGCACTTTTTATCGCTCTGTGGTCACCGCCTCTTAGTGTAGAGACAGTGGCCTCAGGAGCAAATGTAACAGAGTGATAGTGGGAGGAAAGGATGCTGTGAGCATTGGCTGTATGGGGTGTGTTGCACCAGGGTCTGAATGAACACGGAACTAACAAATTAGTTGGGGTGGGTGTGGCATTTACAGTTTAGGGTGGCAATCAGTTACTATCTGTGCATTAAAATGAAGAGGGAGAAAATACAGTTGCAGGACATTTAAAGTAAGGAGGTGAAAATACTGGAAACGCTCAGCAGATCAGCAGCATCTTGGACATTCTCAGTTCTGGAACTGGGTCTTCCACCATTTCTCCTTTCAGAGATGTAGTCTGATGTACTGAGTTCCCGGCATTTTCTACTTTATAATTTTACATTTTGTTCCTGCTGCACTGCAGGAAACATGGCAGCCAGCTGTGCTGGGCAAGATCCCACACAGCAGGAAGATTGTGATCAAATGTGCTCGCTTTAGCTGCTGGGATCAGGCTGAAGTGTATCCGCATCCTCTATACAGACCGGGGAACCAGCCTGAGCACCGGCCCCGGCAGAGGGTCATTAGCTTCCAATTCCACTTTAGTTTGTGAATCGGAAATGGCAGGAACACCTCGGCAAATTGCCGGCACCAAAGCGTCTTTGTATGTGTGATGATATTGGGCTGGTGACTCTGAGGATATGGAACTGGCAGTATACGGGCTTCAGTCCAGGTCAGTAATTCGACAGCTGGGATCGAAATTTTCTCAGTCTGCAGTGAAGCTGAAGTCTCGGGATGTTGGACATTGGTTATGGGGAAATCACCGTCTACACTGCCCAATAGGACATCATATCAGTCAAGTATTTTGGAGATTATTTCAGAGTTAACCAGAGAGTTGGGTGAAAGTTGGGCAGTGATGTTGCATCTGAACTATGGTAAAGTCTGTAACAAGATCCCGTATGGCAGCTGATCGGGAAGGTTCGGTCACGTGGGATTCACGGGGAGCTGGCGAAGTGGATTCACACCGGGCTCGACAACAAGAAGCAGAGGGTGTTGACTGAAGATGAATTTAGCGAATGGAGGCCTGTGACAAGTGGGACGTGCGTATCAGTGTCGAGACCTCGTTAATTTGTTATTCGTGCCATTGATTTGTATATGAATGTACATGGCACGGTATCAAGTTTGATACTAAATTCGGGAGTCTGGTTGATATTGCAACAGGTTACAATATATTTCAAAGACATCTTGATTAGTTATGGAGATGGTCTGAGAAATGGCGAATGGTTTTCAACTCGAACAAGTGAGGGTTGGATCATTTGGACAGTCACCACGGTGGGACTGGTATAGTGAATGGGAGGGCACGGAGAGTTGTGGAACAGATTGAGCAACAAAAAAATCATTAATATGTAACACAGACTACAATGCAGATAGAGAACAATACCTGACTCCTACACAGAACTCAGCTCTGATACCGGGTCCTCCACCTGAAATAGTAACATACTCTCTGTCTTAGATAGATAGATAGATAGATAGATAGATAGATAGATAGATAGATAGATAGATAGATAGATAGATAAATAGATAGATACTTTATTCATCCCCATGGGGAAATTCAACATTTTTTCCAATGTCCCATACACTTGTTGTAGCAAAACTAATTACATACAATACTTAACTCAGTAAAAATATGATATGCATCTAAATCACTATCTCAAAAAGCATTAATAATAGCTTTTAAAAGTTCTTAAGTCCTGGCGGTTGAATTGTAAAGCCTAATGGCATTGGGGAGTATTGACCTCTTCATCCTGTCTGAGGAGCATTGCATCGATAGTAACCTGTCGCTGAAACTGCTTCTCTGTCTCTGGATGGTGCTATGTAGAGGATGTTCAGAGTTTTCCATAATTGACCGTAGCCTACTCAGCGCCCTTCGCTCAGCTACCGATGTTAAACTCTCCAGTCTTGTTGAATAACTCCAGCATTTTTGTTTATTAATGTTAAAGATGTTTGCCAACTTGCTGCTTTGTATGTATGGCATGTCTACATTGTGTTTAACAAAGGTGCGATGTTACAAGCTGCTAATAGCCAGGTAAACACACAGGAACAGGTACAAACAGGCCGGATGAACTCAGCGGCTCGAGCAGCCTCCGGTGAAAGGAACAGTCAACGTTTCGGGCCGAGACCCTTCGTCAGGACTGAAGAGGGAAGGGGCAGGGGCCCCATAAAGAAGGTGGGCGGAGGGTGGGAAGGAGAAGACTGATAGGTGCCAGGTGAAAAACCAATCGGGGGAAAGATCAAGGGGTTGGGGAGGGGAAGCAGGGAGGGGATAGGCAGGAAAGGTGAAGAAGGAATGTAAAGGGAAAGCACTATGGGTAGTGGAAGAAGGCAGAATCATGAGAGAGGTATATGAGGTGTATGGGATCCTGTTGAAGGTGGCGGAAGTTGCGGAGGGTAATATACTGGATCCGGAGGCTGACGGGGTCGTAGGTGAGGACAAGGGGAACACGGTCCCTGTTGTGGTGATGGGAGGATGGGGTGAGGACCGAAGTGCGGGAAATGGAGGAGATGCGGGTGAGGGCATCACCCCACCACTAAGGACATTTTTCCCTCTCTACCCTCTCTACGAAAATCTCTGCTTTTCGCAGGGATCATTCCCTCCATAATTGCCTGGTCCAAACGTCCCTCCCCACAGATCTCCCACCGGGTACTTATCCCTGCAAGCGTAAGTGCTACACCTGTCCCTACACCTCCTCTCTTACCACCATTCAGGGCCCCAAACAGTCCTTCCAGGTGAGGCAACACTGCACTTCTGAGTCTGTTGGGGTAATCTATTGCATCCGGTGCTCCCGGTGCGGCCTCCCCTACATCGGTGAGACCAGACGCAGATTGGGAGGACCGCTTCGTCGAGCACCACCGCTCCGTCTGCCACAACAGACAGGATCTCCCGGTTGCCACCCACTTCAACTCTCCTTCACACTCCCATTTGGATATGTCCATATATGGCCTCCTCTACTGCCATGATGAAGCCAAACTCAGGTTGGAGGAGCAACACCTCATATACCGTCTGGGTAGTCTCCAGCCCCTTGGTATGAACATCGGATTCACCTCTCTCATGATTCTGCCTTCTTCTGCTACCCATAGTGCTTTCCCCTTACATTCCTTCTTCACCTTTCCTGCCTATCACCTTCCTGCTTCCCCTCCCCCACCTCTTGATCTTTCCTCTAATTGGCTTTTCACCTGCACCTTCCCCCTCCCCCCACCTTCTTTATAGGACCCCTGCCCCCTCCTTCCTCAGTCCTGACGAAGGGTCTCGGCCCGAAATGTTGACTGCTCATTTCAACAGATGCTTCCCGACCTGCTGAGATCATCCAGCTTGTTTGTACGTGTTGATTTCACCACAGCATCTGCAGTGTATTTGTCTTTAAATACTCAATAACATGTTGACCGGAGTTTAGGAGATAATAATGATCTTACAATCCTTCCGGACAAAATGTAGTGGTTCTGGACAAGATGTCACAATGGTATGGGTGATTTGGCATTGTTTGAGATGTCTGAGTGATTCTACATAGACTCAAACCATATATTGCCATAGGTGTCAATGCAAGGGGATGTCAAAATGAAAGGAGACAGTGAGAATCAGGTCTGACTGAGAAGTCTGTATAATCCAGTGAAGAGAGGAACAGAAGTCTCATCGTCAGCAGCAATATTTCAACCCACACTGCTGTTAACTGTCATCCATTACTCACCAGAGCGCCACTGGTGGTAGGAGGACCAAAGCAGTGGGAGCTGTCTGCTCAGCCTGCTTTGTCTTTACATTGATACATCACTCCCGGTCCAGGGTACAAGATTGGTTCCTAAAAGGGAATTGCCTGCGATATAGGAAGTAGATACCCTAGAGAATCCTGGCCCAGTGCACAATACATGGAGAGCGGAAATGGGCATTGTGTAACTGTGGGTGGATGGGTGCAGGTGGATCCGGCCATGTCACGTGTTCAGTGGATAGGCCCAAGATGTTTGGAAGTGTTTGTCTCCGTTAACAAACAAAACCGAGTTTTTCAATTAATGTTTGACCCTCCGGTTATTTTTTTTTTGTTACCTCTGCTGATTCTATGTCTGGGTTTAATTCAACATCAGCAATTCACAAAATGATTGTGAAAACTGACCAGAGCGATTAGAGAGAGAGTTGACATCTCTGGGGAAACACAGTCACACGTGGAAGGGGTACATTTACCGTCTGCTCCTGCTCCTCTAACAGATTATGATGCACATTAAAATAACGAGTTACTCCAGAAGACAAGACATTCTCCGGATGATGAAAGTTTTAAGCAACACAAAGACACACAAAATATTAGCTGAACTCAGCAGGTCAGGCAGCATCCATGGAGAGGAATAAACATATGATGTTTTGGATCAGGACGACGGGGAACAGAAAGTAATGTAACAATATCTAGAATTTCTGTCCCCTCATTTCCAGTCCAATGAAGGGCCTTGGCCCAAAACATTGATTGTTTATTCTCCTCCATAGATGCTGCCTGACATGCTGAGTACCTCCAGCATTTTGTGAGAAATCCCAGAGATTTGCTGAGGAAGGGGTTGACCAGGCAGGCAGACAGTAACCCAGAGCAAAGCGGTGGTGATGGGCAGTACCAGGAGAGTGATGGTGATGGTTACTATTTTCCCAGGAATTAGCAAAGTCTTTTGCAAACAGAGAAGTATATTCATGGGGACAAGAAAGAGCAGCCTTCAACAGACGGTTGAGCTTTACCGGCTAAGGTAACAATTCCCTGAATCACCCACCCCACCCCACAGTCTACAGAGGAGTTACACTCTTCCCATTGGTGCAAAGCGATGTCAGTCACTGGTTACACCCAATAGCAGAGATGGGCCAGCCGAGAGGGCATTACCCCCGCTGAGGACATCTCACACTCATGCCACGTCAAAGCGGAACAAATCCCAAAGTAAATGCCCCGCTTTTTGAATTATTTCAATATCCCTCCGAGGGAAGCTGGGGGTGTTTAAGAAGCTTCTCCTTCGGTCGGTGTCTGATGAATTGCTGAGAGGTAGGAGGAGACCACTCGGCCCACTGGATTGCTGCCATCTCCCTGGGGAGGGAGGGAACCCAGCAGGAGGAGGAGGGAGGGTGAATTAATTGAGTGGATAAATATGGTGTGAGGGGTTGAATCGGATAGGGTCTGCGAAGTTGTTTGCCCCGGTGGGGAATCCAGGAGCAGGATTGGGGAAGGAGCCCATTGACAGCGGGAAAAAGAAATGAGGGGCTCGTCTATGGAAACGTCTGAGTCCACAGTGGTGGTGAGCAGAGATATTCACCTCTTCGGTGGGCAAACAGTGGGAGACTGTATGCTCATATTGTTAGTGACACAGAATCGTATAATTACTGTTCCGTGTGTTATCTGAATGTACTTGCCTGTGATGCTGCCACAAGTCAGTGTTTCTCTGTCCCTGTACCTTCCCGTACTTGTGAACTTGGCAATAAATTCAACAGGACCTGAGAAATCTCAGTGAGATTTGATTAGTGATGATCAGTTTGGCACCTCGGTAGGTAAAATGTAAAGAAGATAGAACATAGAAATCTAAATCACATTACAGGCCATTCATCTCACAATATTGTGTCAATCGAGTAACCTACTCCAGAGGTTGACTACAATTTCCTTGCAGAATAGACCTTTATTTTTATAAGCTCCATGTACCAATCTAAGAGTCTCTTAAAAGCCCGCAATGGATCCACCTCTACCACCATTGCTGCCAGTGCATTCCACTCATCCACCCCTCTCTGTGAGAAAAATGTAACCCTGTCATCCCCCTTGTACCTACTTCCAAGCACCTGAATACTATGCTCCCACTTCTTAGTCAGTTCAATCCTGAGAAAAAGCCTCTGGCTATCGACACAAGCAAAGCCTCTCATCTTATACACCTCTGTCATGTCACATCTCATCCGCCATTGCTTCAAGGAGAAAAGGCCAAGTTTACTCAACTTATTCTCATCAGGCATGCTCCCCAATCCAGGCAACATCCTTGTAAATCTCCTGTGTACTCTCTCTATAGCATCCATATCGATTCCTGTAGTGAGGTGACCAGAACTGAACACAGTGCTCCCAAGCAGAGTCTGATCAAGGTCTTAGAACAGATCCCAACGGAACAATATTAGTCACGATCATCCATGCAGAATACGAACCATCTACAATCGACCTTTGCTTTCTGTGGGCATGCCAGTTCTGGATTCACAAAGAAATGTCTCCTTGGATCCCGTACCTCATTATTTTTTGAATGAGCTTTCCATGGAGAACCTTAGCAAACCTCTTACTGAAATCCATATACAGTACTTCCACTGCTCTACCTTCATCAATGTGTTTTGTTACATCCTCAAAGAATTCAATCAGGTTCATAAGGCGTGACCTGCCCTCGGCAAAGCCATGCTGACTATCCCTAATCAGACCATGTCTCTCCAAATGCTCATAAACCCTGCCTCTCAGGATCTTCTCCAAAAGTTGCCCACAACTGAAGTAACACTAACTGGTCTGTAATTTCCTGAGTTATCTCTACTCCATTTCTTGAACAAGAGAGCAACATTTGCAACCTTCCAATCCTCTGGTACTTCTCCTCACCTAATTGATGATGCAACGATCATCGTCAGAGGCTTAGCAATCTCCTCCCTCGATTCCAACAGTAGCATGGGGTATATCTCGTTCAGTCCCAGTGACTTATCTAACTGAATACCTCTCAAAAGATCCAGCACATGCTCTTTCTTATAGTTCATACACTCATGTGTTTCAGTCTGCGGTAAGTCATCCCCACAATTGCCAAGGTCCTTTTCACTGTGAATACTGAAGCAAAATACTCAGTATCTCAGAATATTCAAATCATCGGCAGGTTGAGAAACATTTGTTGAGAATCTAGCATTGAGATTTAACCAAGCTAATTTGCCATTGCTGGCGACTCCCCGTGGATTTGCTGTACTTGCATGATGCACCCTCAACTCCAATAATGATTGTTACAAAAGTCGGTGATATGTATTCCATCTTTTATTAGCAATCAGTAAACATACAATCTTGAAGTGATAAAACTGATCTGTACCCAAACATAAATTCATCGTATTTGACTTAATAATAACAAAATATATGACATCGGTCAGTCCCCAGCTGTGTACTGCATGGAACAAAGCAAACTATGTAACTGATCCCCTTTGCATTTACCACACCCCCACTGATGCGACTTATTACCACAAAAAAGCATCATAAATACACAACGCAGAATACAATGCTGATAGAGAACAGATACGTGGCTCCTGCACACAGGCTCAGCTCTGATACAGGGTCCTCCACCTGAAATATTAACATATTCTCTGTCTTGTTGAATAACTCCATCATTCTGCTTTAATTATATTGACAATTTTTCCGAACTGACTGTTTTGGATGTATGGCGTGTCGACATTGTGTTTAACAAGGTGTCATATAACTAACTATCTGATAATAGCCAGGTGATGTGCTCAAAGGAATCTTAACCAAGTTTTCGTGCTAATAATAGTTTTAAAGTCCTGCTGGAAAAACTATAGTGTTTCAGGACATGATGTCATGGTGCTATGTGTGAGATTGCATTGTTCAGGTTGTCAGAGTGTTTCTGTATAGACACAAATCATATATTGCCATTGGTGTCAATGACAGGCGATGTTCACCTGAAAGGAGACGGTGAGAATCAGGTGTGACTGAGAAATCTGTAAAATCCAGTGACGAGAGGAAAAGAAGTCTCATCGTCAGGAGAAATGTTTCACCCCACAATGCTGTAACACTTGTCCATTACTCACCACAGCGCCACCAGTGGTAGGAGGACCAAAGCAGTGGGCTCTATCTGCTCAACCTGGCTTGCATTCCGTAGACTATCACTCCCGGTCCAAGACACAAGATTGGTTCCTAAAAGGGAATTGCCTGCAAATCAGCGAGTAGATACCCTGGAGAATCCTGGCCCAGTGTACAATGCATGGAGAGCGGAAATGGACATTGTGTGACTGTGGGTGGATGGGTGCAGGTGGATCCGGCCATGTCACGTGTTCAGTGGATCGGCCCAAGATGTTTGGAAGTGTTCACCTCAGTTTAAAAACAAAACAGTGTTCTGCTTTAAACCCCAATTAATGTTTGACCCTCCTGTTAATTTTTTTTTGTTACAGAGCAGCAAAAACTGAAAACTCCTGTCCACAAAATGCGTCAAGGTTGGAGCAGAGGAGGAGCTCCAGTGACGTCAACATCGAGTAAGGACATGGGTATGTTGGCGAAGTATTTTAATTTATAAATACTCTGCTGATTCTCCGTTTGGGTTTAATTCAATAATGGCAATTCACAAAATGTGAAAACTGAGCAGAGAGATGAGAGAGTTAACATTTCAGGGGGAAACACAGTCACACGTGGAAGGAGTACAGTTACCGTCTGCTCCTGCTCCTCTAACAGATTGTGATGCACATTAAAATAGGGAGTTACTCCAGAAGACAAGACATTCTGCAGATGCTGAAAGTTTTCGGCAACACAAAGACACACAAAATATTGACTGAACTCAGCAGGTCAGGCAGCATCCATGGAGAAGAATAAACATATGATGTTTTGGATCAGGACCATGGGGAACAAAAAGTAATGTAACAATATCTAGAATTTCTGTCCCCTCATTTCCAGTCCGATGAAGGGCCTTGGCCTGAAACACTGATTGTTTATTCTCCTCCATAGATGCTGCCTGACATGCTGAGTACCTCCAGCATTTTGTGAGAAATCCCAGAGATTTGCTGAGGAAGGGGTTGACCAGCCAGGCAGACAGTAACCCAGAGCAAAGCGGTGGTGATGGGCAGTACCAGGAGAGTGATGGTGATGGTTACTATATTCCCAGGAATTAGCAAAGTCTTTTGCAAACAGAGAGGTATATTCATGTGGACAAGAAAGAGCAGCCTTCAACAGACAGTTGAGCTTTACCGGCTAAGGTAACAATTCACTGAATCACCCACCCCACCCCACAGTCTACAGAGGAGTTACACTCTTCCCATTGGTGCAAAGCGATGTCAGTCACTGGTTACACCCAATAGCAGAGATGGGCCAGCTGAGAGGGCATTACCCCCGCTGAGGACATCTCACACTCCCGCCACGTCAAAGCGGAATAAATCCCAAAGTAAATGCCCCACTTTTTGAACTATTTCAATATCCCTCCGAGGGAAGCTGGGGGTGTTTAAGAAGCTTCTCCTGCGGTCGGTGTCTGATGTATCGCTGAGAGGTAGGTGGAGACCACTCGGCCCACTGGGTTGATGCCATCTCCCTGGGGAGGGAGAGAACCCAGCAGGAGGAGGAAGGAGGGTGAATTAATTGAGAGGATAAATATGGTGTGAGGGGTTGAATAGGATAGGGTCTGCGAAGTTGTTTGCCCCGGTGGGGGATCCAGGAGCAGGATTGGGGAAGGAGCCCATTGACAGCGGGAAAAAGAAATGAGGGGCTCGTCTATGGAAACATTTGAGCCCACAGTGGTGCTGAGCAGAGATATTCACCTCTTCGGTGGGCAAACAGTGGGAGACTGTATGCTCATATTGTTAGTGACACAGAATCGTATAATTTGTGTTCCGTGTGTTAACTGAATGTACTTGCCTGTGATGCTGCCACAAGTCAGTGTTTCTCTGTCCCTGTACTTTCCCGTACTTGTGCACTTGGCAATAAATTCAACAGGACCTGAGAAATCTCAGTGAGATTTGATTAGTGATGATCAGTTTGGCACCTCGGTAGGTAAAATGTAAAGAAGATAGAACATAGAAATCTAAATCACATTACAGGCCATTCATCTCACAATATTGTGTCAATCGAGTAACCTACTCCAGAGGTTGACTACAATTTCCTTGCAGCATAGACCTTTATTTTTATAAGCTCCATGTACCAATCTAAGAGTCTCTTAAAAGACCGCAATGGATCCACCTCTACCACCATTGCTGCCAGTGCATTCCACATACCCACTCCTCTCTGTGAGAAAAATGTAACCTTGACATCCCCCTTGTACCTACTTCCAAGCACCTGAATACTATGCTCCCTATTCTTAGTCAGTTCAATCCTGAGAAAAAGCCTCTGGCTATCGACACAAGCAAAGCCTCTCATCTTATACACCTCTGTCAGGTCACATCTCATCCTCCATTGCTTCAAGGAGAAAAGGCCAAGTTTACTCAACTTATTCTCATCAGGCATGCTCCCCAATCCAGCCAACATCCTTGTAAATCTCCTGTGCACTCTCTCTATAGCATCCATATCGATTCCTGTAGTGAGTTGACCAGAACTGAACACAGTGCTCCCAAGTGGGGTCTGATCAAGGTCTTAGAACAGATCCCAACGGAACAATATTAGTCACGATCATCCATGCAGAATACGAACCATCTACAATCGACCTTTGCCTTCTGTGGGCATGCCAGTTCGGGACTCACAAAGAAATGTCTCCTTGGATCCCATACCTCATTATTTTTTGAATGAGCTTTCCATGGAGAACCTTAGCAAACCTCTTACTGAAATCCAAACACAGTACTTCCACTGCTCTACCCTCATCAATGTGTTTTGTTACATCCTCAAAGAATTCAATCAGGTTCATAAGGCGTGACCTGCCCTCAGCAAAGCCATGCTGACTATCCCTAATCAGACCACGTCTCTCCAAATGCTCATAAACCCTGCCTCTCAGGATCTTCTCCAAAACTTGCCCATCACTGAATTAAGACTCACTGGTCTGTAATTTCCTGAGTTACCTCTACTCCCTTTCTCGAACAAAAGAGCAACATTTGCAACCTTCCAATCCTCTGGTACTTCTCCTCACCTCATTGATGATGCAACGATCATCGTCAGAGGCTTAGCAATCTCCTCCCTCGATTCCAACAGTAGCATGGGGTATATCTCGTTCAGTCCCAGTGACTTATCTAACTGAATACCTCTCAAAAGATCCAGCACATGCTCTTTCTTATAGTTCATACACTCATGTGTTTCAGTCTGCGGTAAGTCATCCCCACAATTGCCAAGGTCCTTTTCACTGTGAATACTGAAGCAAAATACTCAGTATCTCAGAATATTCAAATCATCGGCAGGTTGAGAAACATTTGTTGAGAATCTAGCATTGAGATTTAACCAAGCTAATTTGCCATTGCTGGCGACTCCCCGTGGATTTGCTGTACTTGCATGATGCACCCTCAACTCCAATAATGATTGTTACAAAAGTCGGTGATATGTATTCCATCTTTTATTAGCAATCAGTAAACATACAATCTTGAAGTGATAAAACTGATCTGTACCCAAACATAAATTCATCGTATTTGACTTAATAATAACAAAATATATGACATCGGTCAGTCCCCAGCTGTGTACTGCATGGAACAAAGCAAACTATGTAACTGATCCCCTTTGCATTTACCACACCCCCACTGATGCGACTTATTACCACAAAAAAGCATCATAAATACACATCGCAGAAATACAATGCTGATAGAGAACAGATACGTGGCTCCTGCACACAGGCTCAGCTCTGATACAGGGTCCTCCACCTGAAATATTAACATATTCTCTGTCTTGTTGAATAACTCCATCATTCTGCTTTAATTATATTGACAATTTTTCCGAACTGACTGTTTTGGATGTATGGCGTGTCGACATTGTGTTTAACAAGGTGTCATATAAGTAACTATCTGATAATAGCCAGGTGATGTGCTCAAAGGAATCTTAACCAAGTTTTGGTGCTAATAATAGTTTTAAAGTCCTGCTGGAAAAACTATAGTGTTTCAGGACATGATGTCATGGTGCTATGTGTGAGATTGCATTGTTCAGGTTGTCAGAGTGTTTCTGTATAGACACAAATCATATATTGCCATTGGTGTCAATGACAGGCGATGTTCACCTGAAAGGAGACGGTGAGAATCAGGTGTGACTGAGAAATCTGTATAATCCAGTGACGAGAGGAAAAGAAGTCTCATCGTCAGGAGAAATGTTTCACCCCACAATGCTGTAACACTTGTCCATTACTCACCACAGCGCCACCAGTGGTAGGAGGACCAAAGCAGTGGGCTCTATCTGCTCAACCTGGCTTGCATTCCGTAGACTATCACTCCCGGTCCAAGACACAAGATTGGTTCCTAAAAGGGAATTGCCTGCAAATCAGCGAGTAGATACCCTGGAGAATCCTGGCCCAGTGTACAATGCATGGAGAGCGGAAATGGACATTGTGTGACTGTGGGTGGATGGGTGCAGGTGGATCCGGCCATGTCACGTGTTCAGTGGATCGGCCCAAGATGTTTGGAAGTGTTCACCTCAGTTTAAAAACAAAACAGTGTTCTGCTTTAAACCCCAATTAATGTTTGACCCTCCTGTTAATTTTTTTTTGTTACAGAGCAGCAAAAACTGAAAACTCCTGTCCACAAAATGCGTCAAGGTTGGAGCAGAGGAGGAGCTCCAGTGACGTCAACATCGAGTAAGGACATGGGTATGTTGGCGAAGTATTTTAATTTATAAATACTCTGCTGATTCTCCGTTTGGGTTTAATTCAATAATGGCAATTCACAAAATGTGAAAACTGAGCAGAGAGATGAGAGAGTTAACATTTCAGGGGGAAACACAGTCACACGTGGAAGGAGTACAGTTACCGTCTGCTCCTGCTCCTCTAACAGATTGTGATGCACATTAAAATAGGGAGTTACTCCAGAAGACAAGACATTCTGCAGATGCTGAAAGTTTTCGGCAACACAAAGACACACAAAATATTGACTGAACTCAGCAGGTCAGGCAGCATCCATGGAGAAGAATAAACATATGATGTTTTGGATCAGGACCATGGGGAACAAAAAGTAATGTAACAATATCTAGAATTTCTGTCCCCTCATTTCCAGTCCGATGAAGGGCCTTGGCCTGAAACACTGATTGTTTATTCTCCTCCATAGATGCTGCCTGGCATGCTGAGTACCTCCAGCATTTTGTGAGAAATCCCAGAGATTTGCTGAGGAAGGGGTTGACCAGCCAGGCAGACAGTAACCCAGAGCAAAGCGGTGGTGATGGGCAGTACCAGGAGAGTGATGGTGATGGTTACTATATTCCCAGGAATTAGCAAAGTCTTTTGCAAACAGAGAGGTATATTCATGTGGACAAGAAAGAGCAGCCTTCAACAGACAGTTGAGCTTTACCGGCTAAGGTAACAATTCACTGAATCACCCACCCCACCCCACAGTCTACAGAGGAGTTACACTCTTCCCATTGGTGCAAAGCGATGTCAGTCACTGGTTACACCCAATAGCAGAGATGGGCCAGCCGAGAGGGCATTACCCCCGCTGAGGACATCTCACACTCCCGCCACGTCAAAGCGGAATAAATCCCAAAGTAAATGCCCCACTTTTTGAACTATTTCAATATCCCTCCGAGGGAAGCTGGGGGTGTTTAAGAAGCTTCTCCTGCGGTCGGTGTCTGATGTATCGCTGAGAGGTAGGTGGAGACCACTCGGCCCACTGGGTTGATGCCATCTCCCTGGGGAGGGAGAGAACCCAGCAGGAGGAGGAAGGAGGGTGAATTAATTGAGAGGATAAATATGGTGTGAGGGGTTGAATAGGATAGGGTCTGCGAAGTTGTTTGCCCCGGTGGGGGATCCAGGAGCAGGATTGGGGAAGGAGCCCATTGACAGCGGGAAAAAGAAATGAGGGGCTCGTCTATGGAAACATTTGAGCCCACAGTGGTGCTGAGCAGAGATATTCACCTCTTCGGTGGGCAAACAGTGGGAGACTGTATGCTCATATTGTTAGTGACACAGAATCGTATAATTTGTGTTCCGTGTGTTAACTGAATGTACTTGCCTGTGATGCTGCCACAAGTCAGTGTTTCTCTGTCCCTGTACTTTCCCGTACTTGTGCACTTGGCAATAAATTCAACAGGACCTGAGAAATCTCAGTGAGATTTGATTAGTGATGATCAGTTTGGCACCTCGGTAGGTAAAATGTAAAGAAGATAGAACATAGAAATCTAAATCACATTACAGGCCATTCATCTCACAATATTGTGTCAATCGAGTAACCTACTCCAGAGGTTGACTACAATTTCCTTGCAGCATAGACCTTTATTTTTATAAGCTCCATGTACCAATCTAAGAGTCTCTTAAAAGACCGCAATGGATCCACCTCTACCACCATTGCTGCCAGTGCATTCCACACATCCACCCCTCTCTGTGAGAAAAATGTAACCTTGACATCCCCCTTGTACCTACTTCCAAGCACCTGAATACTATGCTCCCTATTCTTAGTCAGTTCAATCCTGAGAAAAAGCCTCTGGCTATCGACACAAGCAAAGCCTCTCATCTTATACACCTCTGTCAGGTCACATCTCATCCTCCATTGCTTCAAGGAGAAAAGGCCAAGTTTACTCAACTTATTCTCATCAGGCATGCTCCCCAATCCAGCCAACATCCTTGTAAATCTCCTGTGCACTCTCTCTATAGCATCCATATCGATTCCTGTAGTGAGTTGACCAGAACTGAACACAGTGCTCCCAAGTGGGGTCTGATCAAGGTCTTAGAACAGATCCCAACGGAACAATATTAGTCACGATCATCCATGCAGAATACGAACCATCTACAATCGACCTTTGCCTTCTGTGGGCATGCCAGTTCGGGACTCACAAAGAAATGTCTCCTTGGATCCCATACCTCATTATTTTTTGAATGAGCTTTCCATGGAGAACCTTAGCAAACCTCTTACTGAAATCCATACACAGTACTTCCACTGCTCTACCTTCATCAATGTGTTTTGTTACATCCTCAAAGAATTCAATCAGGTTCATAAGGCGTGACCTGCCCTCAGCAAAGCCATGCTGACTATCTCTAATCAGACCATGTCTCTCCAAATGCTCATAAACCCTGCCTCTCAGGATCTTCTCCAAAACTTGCCCATCACTGAATTAAGACTCACTGGTCTGTAATTTCCTGAGTTACCTCTACTCCCTTTCTCGAACAAAAGAGCAACATTTGCAACCTTCCAATCCTCTGGTACTTCTCCTCACCTCATTGATGATGCAACGATCATCGTCAGAGGCTTAGCAATCTCCTCCCTCGATTCCAACAGTAGCATGGGGTATATCTCGTTCAGTCCCAGTGACTTATCTAACTGAATACCTCTCAAAAGATCCAGCACATGCTCTTTCTTATAGTTCATACACTCATGTGTTTCAGTCTGCGGTAAGTCATCCCCACAATTGCCAAGGTCCTTTTCACTGTGAATACTGAAGCAAAATACTCAGTATCTCAGAATATTCAAATCATCGGCAGGTTGAGAAACATTTGTTGAGAATCTAGCATTGAGATTTAACCAAGCTAATTTGCCATTGCTGGCGACTCCCCGTGGATTTGCTGTACTTGCATGATGCACCCTCAACTCCAATAATGATTGTTACAAAAGTCGGTGATATGTATTCCATCTTTTATTAGCAATCAGTAAACATACAATCTTGAAGTGATAAAACTGATCTGTACCCAAACATAAATTCATCGTATTTGACTTAATAATAACAAAATATATGACATCGGTCAGTCCCCAGCTGTGTACTGCATGGAACAAAGCAAACTATGTAACTGATCCCCTTTGCATTTACCACACCCCCACTGATGCGACTTATTACCACAAAAAAGCATCATAAATACACAACGCAGAATACAATGCTGATAGAGAACAGATACGTGGCTCCTGCACACAGGCTCAGCTCTGATACAGGGTCCTCCACCTGAAATATTAACATATTCTCTGTCTTGTTGAATAACTCCATCATTCTGCTTTAATTATATTGACAATTTTTCCGAACTGACTGTTTTGGATGTATGGCGTGTCGACATTGTGTTTAACAAGGTGTCATATAAGTAACTATCTGATAATAGCCAGGTGATGTGCTCAAATAAATCTTAACCAAGTTTTGGTGCTAATAATAGTTTTAAAGTCCTGCCGGAAAAAAAAAAAAACTATAGCGGTTCAGGACAAGATGTCACGATGTTATAGGTGATATTGCATTGTTCAGGATGTCAGAGTGTCTCTCTATAGACTCAATTCCTATATCGCCGTAGGTGTCAATGCCAGGCGATGTTAAACTGAAAGGAGACGGTGGGAATCAGGTGTGACTGAGAAATCTGTATAATCCAGTGACGAGAGGAATAGAAGTCTCATCGTCAGGAGAAATGATTCAGCTCACACTGCTGTAACACTTGTCCATTACTCACCACAGCGCCACCAGTGGTAGGAGGACCAAAGCAGAGGGCTCTGTCTGCTCAACCTGGCTTGCATTCCGTAGACTATCACTCCCGGTCCAAGACACAAGATTGGTTCCTAAAAGGGAATTGCCTGCAATACAGAGA
Source organism: Hemitrygon akajei (assembly GCF_048418815.1). Lineage (NCBI taxonomy): Eukaryota > Metazoa > Chordata > Chondrichthyes > Myliobatiformes > Dasyatidae > Hemitrygon > Hemitrygon akajei. The sequence goes on along the minus strand of NW_027331933.1, from coordinate 3,317,764 downwards.
GTAGATACCCTGGAGAATCCTGGTCCAGTGTACAATGCATGGAGAGCGGAAATGGACATTGTGTGACTGTGGGTGAAAGGGTGCAGGTGGATCCGGCCATGTCACGTGTTCAGTGGATCGGCCCAAGATGTTTGGAAGTGTTCACCTCAGTTTAAAAACAAAACAGTGTTCTGCTTTAAACCCCAATTAATGTTTGACCCTCCTGTTAATTTTTTTTTGTTACAGAGCAGCAAAAACTGAAAACTCCTGTCCACAAAATGCGTCAAGGTTGGAGCAGAGGAGGAGCTCCAGTGACGTCAACATCGAGTAAGGACATGGGTATGTTGGCGAAGTATTTTAATTTATAAATACTCTGCTGATTCTCCGTCTGGGTTTAATTCAATAATGGCAATTCACAAAATGTGAAAACTGAGCAGAGAGATGAGAGAGTTAACATTTCAGGGGGAAACACAGTCACACGTGGAAGGAGTACAGTTACCGTCTGCTCCTGCTCCTCGGACAGATTGTGATGCACATTAAAATAGGGAGTTACTCCAGAAGACAAGACATTCTGCAGATGCTGAAAGTTTTGGGTGAAACAAAGACACACAAAATATTGGCAGTACTCAGCAGGTCAGGCAATCATCCATGGAGAGGAATAAACATTTAACGTTTCGGATCGGGACCACAAGGAATAGAAAGTAATGCAGCAATATCTAGAATTTCTGTCCCGTCATCACCAGTCCGATGAAGGGCCTTGGCTCGAAACATAGATTGTTTATTCTCCTTCATGGATACTGCCTGACCTGCTGAGTACCTCCAGCATTTTGTGAGATATCCCAGAAAGTTGCTGAGGAAGGGGTTGAATAGGCAGGCAGACAGTAACCCAGAGCAATGTGGTGGTCATGGGCAGTACCAGTAGAGTGATGCGGATGGGTTACTATATTCTCAGGAATTAGCAGAGTCCTTTCAAAACAGATGTGGCCAAAGCAGAGTTCATAAGGTTGAAACATGATCTCTGTTTCCATCAACGGTTGTAATTTGCGTCGGGCGGTTAAGTTGTTGAGCCACGAGCATCTGACCAGGTAAATAGAACACAGTGAGGCACAGGGAAACATCTTTGCTAGTGGGACAGCTTTCAAAGGACTTTTTGAGGAAAGAGGCAAAGAGCTGGCGAGTTTGGGGAAAGTGGTCACATCGCTCTGGGGCCTTCAACTACAGATCCCCACCGGAGTCTGAGTGGAGAAAGGGGCGATCTGGAGAATGGAAATAAAAAATTATATTTCTTCACACCAAAAAAGTCAAAACCTTCTCTTGTCAACCACTGCCCCCTCCTGAACAGCCTCATCCTTAACTATTTTCTAAACTCCCCCAGTTCCTGCAGATTATCTTTTCTTAGAGTTGGGCATCCACTGAAGTTCCAGTCACAGAATAGTAATAATAGCGTCACTTTAATTAGAAAAGCGGGTAACATCCCAACGGGTCTGTTCAACCACAGAGCAGCAGATGAACCCCACTGTGTTCACATCTGCACTCCGTAGTGCAAACACTGCTACAGTGTTAGAGAGGGTGAGATTGGGGGACATACTGCTCAGCTCAGTCCACAGAAGCTGAAATTCCTGTCTGCCGGTGTTGTGTGATGGACACCGTGGAAGGGTGAGAGACGGGAATCAGGAGAGGGAAACCGAGGGTTGTGGGATCGCGGCAAGGAAGGTGGAAAGGACTGAAAATATCTATAAATAATATTGCAATTAGTTAAATTGTGACCATGTGGATGAGAAGCTCACTACATCCATAAGCCCATCATGTCTGTGAAAATGGAGCCCGTGGCAGTGCATGGGCTGAAAGATTGCGAGGCTCCATCATCGCAGACTGAGTTGGATCACTCAACTGAACATTTAACAGACGAGAGAGTGTAGGAAAGACAAATATCACAAAACGTATTAATGTTGCATCAGACCAGGTTTTATCTGATTATTCAAAGCTCTTAACAGAAATATAGGGAATCTCGGCCAGAACCCTCGTTCAGTCTCTCTCACTTACAGGAACAAATCCCAAAGATGATAATTTAAATTTGGTACCTGAGATAGACCAATCAGGAAGTTTACAAACCACTCATGTCTCTGTCACCTCTGTTAATGCTGATCCAGTCCACATCCGGTCAATGAAACCCCTCGGTTTCCCTCCACCATGGGTTTGGTAAATCGCTGCAAGCTTGTTCGTCAATATTCCTCATGTTGTTTGCCGAGGGAACAAACACAACAGTGAAATTCCCACAACCATTTCTGAATATGAAACAGATACACTCCCTGATTATTGAAGAACATTATTTCTACCACTGTCACATTCTTTAACGTGAATATGTCCACAATCACTGTATTCCTACACTCCGTATCACAGCCGAATACATTGAATGGAGACCCCACACACCCCTGACAGGGTCCTGACACACTGTGAGACCCCACACACCCCTGACAGGATCCTGACACACTGTGAGACCCCACACACCACTGACAGGGTTCTGACACACTGTGAGACTCCACACACCCCTGACAGGGTCCTGACACACTGTGAGACACCACACGCCCCTGACAGGGTCCTGACACACTGTGAGACCCCACACACCCCTGACAGGGTCCTGACACACTGTGAGAACCCAAACACCCCTGACAGGGTCCTGATACACAGTGAGACTCCACACACCCCTGACAGGGTCCTGACACACTGTGAGACCCCACACATACCTGACATGGTCCTGACACACTGTGAGACCCCACACACCCCTGACAGGGTCCAAACGCACTGTGAGACACCACACACCCCTGACAGGATCATGACACACTGTGAGACACCACACACCCCTGACAGGATCCTGACACACTGTGAGACCCCACACACCCCTGACAGAGCCCTGACACACTGAGAGACCCACACACACCTGACAGGGTCATGACACACTCTGAGACCCCACACACCCCTGACAGGGTCCTGTCACACTGTGAGACCCCACACACCCCTGACAGGGTCCTGTCACACTGTGAGAACCCACACACACCTGACAGGGTCCAAACGCACTGTGAGACCCCACACACACCTGACAGGGTCCTGTCACACTGTGAGACCCCACACACCCTGACAGGGTCAAAACACACTGAGAGACCCCACACACCCCTGACAGGGTCCAGACATACTGTGAGACCCCACACACCCCTGACAGGGTCCAGTCACACTGTGAGACCCCACACACCCCTTACAGGGTCCTGACACACTGTGAGATCCCACACACCCCTGACAGGGTCCTGACACACTGTGAGACCCCACACACCCGACAGGGTCCTGACACACTGTGAGACCCCACACACCGCTGACAGGGTCCTGACACACTGTGACACCCCACACACTCCTGATCGGGTCCTGTCACACTGTGAGACCCCACACACCACTGGCAGGGTCCTGACACACTGTGAGACCCCACACACCCCTGGCAGGGTCCTGACATACTGTGAGACCACACACACCCCTGACAGGGTCCTGTCACACTGTGAGACCCCACACCCCCCTGACAGGGTCCAAACACACTGTGAGACCCCACACACCCCTGACAGGGTCCAAACACACTGTGAGACCACACACACCCCTGACAGGGTCCTGTCACACTGTGAGACCACACACACCCTTGACAGGACAATGACACACTGTGAGACCCCACACACACCTGACAGGGTCCTGTCACACTGTGAGAACCCACACACCCCTGACAGGGTCATGACACACTGTGAGACCCCACACACACCTGACAGGGTCCAGACATACTGTGAGACCCCACACACCCCTGACAGGGTCCAGTCACACTGTGAGACCCCACACACCCCTGACAGGGTCCTGACACACTGTGAGACCCCACACACCCCTGACAGGGTCCTGACACACTGTGAGACCCCACACACCCGACAGGGTCCTGACACACTGTGAGACCCCACACACCCCTGACAGGGTCCTGACACACTGTGACACCCCACACACTCCTGATAGGGTCCTGTCACACTGTGAGACCCCACACACCCCTGGCAGGGTCCTGACACACTGTGAGACCCCACACACCCCTGGCAGGGTCCTGACACACTGTGAGACCCCACACCCCCCTGACAGGGTCCAAACACACTGTGAGACCACACACACCCCTGACAGGGTCCTGTCACACTGTGAGACCACACACACCCTTGACAGGATCATGACACACTGTGAGACCCCACACACTCCTGACAGGGCCCTGACACACTGTGAGACCCCACACAGCCCTGACAGGGTCCGGACACACTGTGAGACCCCCACACACCCCTGACAGGTTCCTGACACACTGTGAGACACCACACATCCCTGACAGGGACCTGACACACTGTGAGACCCCACACATCCCTGACAGGGTCCAAACACACTGTGAGACCCCACACACCCCTGACAGGGTGCAAACACACTGTGAGACCACACACACCCCTGACAGGGTCCTGTCACACTGTGAGACCCCACACACTCCTGACAGGGCCCTGACACACTGTGAGACCCCACACACCCCTGACAGGGCCCTGACACACTGTGAGACCCCACACACCGCTGACAGGGTCCTGACACACTGTGAGACCCCACACACACCTGACAGTGTCCTGACACACTGTGAGACTCCACACACAGCTGACAGGGTCCTGACACACTGTGAGACTCCACACACAGCTGACAGGGTCCTGACACACTGTGAGTCTCCACACACCCCTGACAGGGTCCAAACACACTGTGAGACCACACACACCCCTGACAGGGTCCTGTCACACTGTGAGACCACACACACCCTTGACAGGATCATGACACACTGTGAGACCCCACACACTCCTGACAGGGCCCTGACACACTGTGAGACCCCACACACCCCTGACAGGGCCATGACACACTGTGAGACCCCACACACCGCTGACAGGGTCCTGACACACTGTGAGACCCCACACACACCTGACAGGGTCCTGACACAGTGTGAGACCCCACACACTCCTGACAGGGTCCTGACACACTGTGAGACTCCACACACAGCTGACAGGGTCCTGACACACTGTGAGACTCCACACACAGCTGACAGGGTCCTGACACACTGTGAGACCCCACACATCCCTGACAGGGTCCTGACACACTGTGAGACCCCACACACTCCTGACAGGGTCCTGACACACTGTGAGACGAGAAAATCTGTAGAATCGGGAATTCAAACCATCACACACAAAATGCTTGAGGAATTCAGCGGCCAGACATCAGCTATGGGAAAGAATAAAGAATCGACGTTTTGCGAAGGGTTTCGCCCCGTAACATCGACTGTATACACATGCCTGAACTGTTGAATTCTTACAGCAGCTTGTCTATGTCTCTACTCACTGTTGGATTTATAAAATCCAACGTATCAAATATTTCTGTACACACCTAACTCGACGTGACACCACGTTCAATCAATTAAATTCCTTGGGGTCGTATCCACGTTCCTCAGTGCACTACTCACTGCCCTGTCTTTCGCTGTGAAATTCCTTCTCTGATCTGTCCTTCCAAATTGTAACACATTAGTGTGTCTATTTCGGATTCTGTTTGGTCACCTGCTGCACAGAAACCCCGTCTTTAGGCCCCAGTTTGCTGTCCAATAGGTGTTCGATAATGTCTTTAATTTTCCCCATTTTCCTTCACAGATCTGAGAGTGATCACCGAGCTCCTGGCAATCTGTGATGATTTCCAGCTGCTGCAGTTGACGGACTTCTACCGGGACAGGCTGGAGCAGGCGATGGAAGGAGCGGTGCACGGAGTGAGCCTGGCGTTAACGGCCAAGAATCAGTTCAGCGGAGAGGAACATCGGGTGAGTGGGAGAGAGAATGGGTTTGAATTTTCACACATCACAGGACTGACAGGAGTCGGAACTCTGATTCATCGGGATATCAAAACATAAAAACAAATCACCATAAAGTATATATGATTCTTAAATATGTGAATCTCAACCAATGATGAAAGTGTTGTAAATACTCATGCTGGCGGCTCAATTTTCAGAGGGAGGGGAGTAGGCAACAGTTCTATGATGTTGCAATAAAGGAGTTTAAATGGAAATACAGCAGGAATCTTTATTTCGGTAAGCCTGTACAGTGTGAAAGCAGGATGACAGTGAGAACTGTAGCATTATCAATGGATGCCACAGGAGGTTTAGTGTGTTCTGTTCTGGGTGAAGATAATTGTGTTACAATCTGTAATTGCAAGGCTTATTCAGAAAGTAAGGAGGCATGGGATCCAGGGGAATATTGCTTTGTGGATTCAGAACTGGCTTGCCTACCGAAGGCAAAGAGTGGTTGTAGACGGGTCATATTCTGCATGGAGGTCGGTGACCAGTGCAGTGCCTCAGAGATCTCTTCTGGGACCGTTCTCTTCGTGATTTTTATAATGACCTGGATGAGGAAGTGGAAGGATGGGTTAGTAAGTTTGTGGATGACCAAAGGTTGGAGGTGTTATGGGTAATGTGGACCGCTGTCAGAGGTTACAGCGGGACATTGATAGAATGCAGAAAACTGGGCAGAAAAGTGGCAGATGGAGTTCAAACAGATAAGTGTGAAGTGGTTCATTTTGGGAGGTCAAATATGATGGCAGAATATAGTATTGATGATAAGACTCTTGGCATTGTGGAGGATCAGAGGGATCTTGGGGACCGAGACCAGAGGACACTCAAAGCAGCTGCGTGGGTTGACTCTGTAGTTAACAAGGCGTACGGTGTATTGGCCTTTCATCAATCGAAGAATTGAATTTAGGAGCCGAGAGGTAATGTTGCAGCTTTATAGGGCCCTGGTCAGACTCCACTTGGAGTACTGTTCTCATTTCTGGTCGTCTCACTACAGGAAGGATGTGGAAGCCATAGAAAGGGTGCAGAGGAGATTTACAAGGATGTTGCCTGAATTGGGGAGCATGCCTTATGAGAATAGTTTGAGTGAACTCGGCCTTTTCTCCTTGGAGCAACGGAGGATGAGAGGTGACCTGATAGAGGTGTATAAGATGATGAGAGGCATTGATCGTGTGGATAATCAGGAGCTTTTTCGCAGGGCTGAAGTCGTTGCCACAAGAGGACACAGGTTTAAGGTGCTGGAAGGTAGGTTCAGAGGATATGTCAGGAGTGTTTTTCACTCAGAGAGTGGCGAGTGCGTGAATGTGTTGCCGGCAAGGAAGGTGGAGGCGGGTACGATAGGGTCTTTTAAGAGACTTTTGGATAGGTACATGGAACTTAGAAAAATAGAGGGCTATAGGTAAGCCTAGTAATTTCTAAGGTAGGGACATGTTCAGCACAACTTAGTGGACCGAAGGGACTGTATTGTGTTGTCGGTTTTCTATCTTTCAATGAAAACAGTGTGGATCGGGGAATACTGCCGTGTTGTAAAGTGTAATCACTGAATAATCCTCCACTGGAAAAGGCAAAGGAAAGGCATCAGGTGTCAGCCGGTGTTCCGCTGTCATGCTGGACACTGGCGGACGGAGGAGATGAATCACATCATCTTTTCTGCAACTTCTCCGAGACTGTTCACTCTGTTATAAAACCCTCTTGACCAGGTTCACACTGAATGTCCCTCCGTCTGCTCTGCACTCAGAATGTACAGTCCATGTCCAGACAGGATCAGCACCCGTCCGGGTGACTGCTCAGTGTGATCCCGTTACAGAGCACATCATTTACTTCTCATTCTCTGTGTGAATCTGTCAGTCCCCAATATGTTCACCGTTACTCTTCACAGAAAATCTCTGATCTCGCTGATAAGGGAGAGCGGGCGGACAGTTCTAAACTCCTCCTGAGCCTGGTGATGGAGAAAGGCTCCCGCGCCCCGAGGGTGATGTGGGAAACCTTCGTGAAAATGCGGATTGGTGTCCCAACGTTGGACAAAGTACTGAAGGAAATCCAGATGTATGGTGAGATAATATCAGAGATTAATTTAAATTTGAATCACATCACAGCACACTTCAAAATATTACAAAAATGATTTCCTCAATTTGTTTAAATTCAAACAAGTTGTGAACCTTCCCATCCACTAATTCGTGCTCAACTTTTACTAAAGTTTCCCAGTGAGCTGAAAGGTAAGTGAACGTTCATTGAACATTGAAGAGTATAACACAGGAATAAGCCATTAGGTATATAATATTGTGCCGAAACGGATATGAAATAGATCAAACATGCCCAAACTCTAACCTCTCCTTCCTACACCATGTCCACATGCCCCCATCTTCCTTACATCCATGTGCGTATCAAAATGTCTCTTAAAAGCTTCTACCACCTTACCAGACAGTACCTTCCAGGCAGCCACGATTCTGTCATTTATAAAAACAGCTGTCCCTCACATCCCCTTTCACTCTATACCCCCTCACTTTCAATATATTCCCTCCGGTAATAGATACTTAAACTGTGGGAAATCGATTCTCTCTGTCCACACTATCTATGCCTCTCAGAATCCTGTCAGCCTGTCAGAGCCCCCCTCCGCCTCCGATGATCCAGAGAAACAATCTAATTTCATCCAGCCTCTCATGATAGCACATGCCCTCTAAACCAGGCAGCATCCTGGTAAATATCTTCTGCTCCCTCTCTAAAGCCTCAACATCCCTCCGGTAGTGGGGCAATTGGAACGGTACGCAGTGGCCCAGATGAGGCAGAATCAGAGTTCATAACGTTGAAACTTGTCCTCCGTTTCCACCAACGGTTGTAATTTGACTAAGGTAATGTTAGGTATCTCACAACATTCAATCTGTCTCGGTTTATCGCTGCCTGTCAGGTTTCTGAGGCACCATTTGCCCGTTGAAGGCAAGTTTCTGAAGTAGGTAAACGCAGGTGTAATTACTGAGAACTGAATGCTTCCAAAGCTGATCCAAGTTGGAACTGCACGCAATACTCTGAATTAGATCTCGCGAACGACCCATACGACTCCAACATGACATGCCAATTTCTCTGCTCAACAGAGACGAGAAAATCTGCAGATTCCGGTAATCTAAGCAATGCACACAAAATGCTGGAGGATCTCAGCAGGTCAGTCAGCAGCTATGGGAATCAATGTTTCTGGAAGCGTCCCGGCCTAAAACTTCGGCTGTATAAACATCTCCTTAATTGCTGACTGCCTGCAGAATTTCTCCAGCATTGTGTGTGCCTATCCTCAACAGTTAGATTTATAACATCCTTTGCATCAAAGCTTTCTTTACAACCCTATCTTCACGTGACACTACTTTCAATTCATTAAATTCCTTTGGGTTGTATCTGCTTTCTCAGTGCACTCTGCACTGTCCTGTCTTTCACTGTGTAATTCCTTCCCTGACTTGTCCTTTCAAATTGTAACACATTAGTGCGTCTATTTCGGATTGTGTTCCGTCACCTGCTGCACAGAATCCCCATCTTTAGGCTCCAGAGAGAAATTTACTGACCTATAGGTGTTCGGTATTGTCTTAAATTTTCTCCATTTTCTGTCACAGGTCCAGGCTCAGTGATCACCGAGCTCCTGGCAAGCTGGGAGGATTGCCAGCTGCTGCAGTTGACGGATATCTACCGGGACAGGCTGGAGCAGGCGATGGAAAGAGGGGTGCACGGAGTGAGCCTGGCGTTAACGGCCGAGAATCAGTTCAGCGGAGAGGAACATCGGGTGAGTGGAAGGGAGAATGGGTTTGAATTTTCACACATCACAGGACTGATGGGTGTCGGAACTCTCACTCATCGGATAGTAAAGCATAAAAATATTTCACAAATAAATGTATATAATTCTTAAAACTGTGAATCAGAAGCAATGATTGAAAGAGGTGTAAATACCCCCAGTGGCAGCCGAATGTTCAGAGCAAGAGGAGCGGGTAACAATTAAATGAGGTTGCAATAAATGAGTTTAAATAGGTATAGAAACATACAAAAACCATTGCCGGCAGCCCATTCCACGCACTCACCACCCTCTTGTGCCAGCCTTTTCAGCCCTGGGAAAAAGCCTCTGACTATCCACACGATCGATGCCTCTCATCATCTTATACACCTCTATCAGGTCACCTCTCATACTCTGTCGCTTTGAGGAGTAAAGGCCCAGTTCACTCAACCTATTCTCATAAGACGTGCTCACCAATCCATGCATCATCCTTGTAAATCTCCTCTCCACCCTTTCTATGGCTTCCACATCCTTCCTGTAGTGAGGCGACTAGAAATGAGCACAGTACTCCGAGTGGGGTCTGACCAGGGTCCGATATAGCTGCAACATTACCTCTCGGCTCTTAAATTCAATTCCATGATTGATGAAGGCCAATACACCGTACGTCTTCTTATACACAGAGTCAACCTGCCCAGCTGCTTTGAGTGTCCTATGGACTCGGACCACAAGATCCCTCTGATCCTCCACACTTATCATTATATTATATTTATATTTAAACACCATCTGCCACTTCTCAGCCCAGTTTTGAATCCTATCAGTGTCCCGCTGTACCTCTGACAGCCCTCTACACTATCCACAACACCTCCAACCTTGGTGTCATCAAATACGGTAGGAAATTTTATTTTGGGAAGACCGTGCAGCGTGACGGCAGGATGGCCGTGAGAACCAGGGCATCATCTGTGTATGCCACAGGAGCATTAGTGTGTTCTGTTCTGGGTGGAGATGACTGTGTTTCAATCTGGAATTGCAAACAGTGTGAATCGGTCAATACTGCCATGTTGTAATATGTAATCTCTAAATAAATCTCCATTGGAAAAGGCAAAGGAAAGGCATCAGGTGTCAGCCGGTAATCCGCTGTCATGTTGGACACTGGCGAAATGAGGAGATGAATCACATCATCTTTTCTGCAAACTTCTCTGAGACTGCTCACGCTGATACAATAACCTTCCTGATTTCTTTCATCTGTGATGGTTAATTTCTGATTTCTGTTTTGCTCCGTCAAATCCAGTGAGGAATTATTTATGGATTTGGAGCCACGTCAATGAAGCGGTCACAGACCAGCCAGGATCTCATTGACTGGTGGACCAGGTTCACGGTGAATGTCCCTCCGTGTGCTCTGCACTCAGAATGTACAGTCCATGTCCAGACAGGATCAGCACCCGTCCGGGTGACTGCTCAGTGTGATCCCGTTACAGAGCACGTCATTTACTTCTCATTCTCTGTGTGAATCTGTCAGTCCCCAATATGTTCACTGTTACTCTTCACAGAAAATCTCTGATCTCGCTGATAAGGGAGAGCGGGCGGACAGTTCTAAACTCCTCCTGAGCCTGGTGATGGGGAAAGGCTCCCGCGCCCCGAGGGTGATGTGGGAAACCTTTGTCAAAATGCGGATTGGTGTCCCAACGTTGGACAAAATACTGAAGGAAATACAGATATATGGTGAGATTATATCAGAGATTAATTCAAATTTGGATTGAATACAGCACACTTTAAAACTTTACAAAAATGATTTCCTCAATTTGTTTAAATTCAAACAGGTTGTGATCTTTCCCATCGACCAATTCCCGCTCAACTTTTACTAAAGCTTCTCAGTGAGCTGAAAGGTAAGTGAACATTCATTGAACATTGCAGAGTATAACACAGGAATAAGCCATTAGGCAAGTAATATTGTGCCGAAACAGCTAAGAAATAAATCAAACAACCCTGAAGTCTAATCTCTCCTTCCTTCACCATGTCCACATGCCTCCATCTTCCTTACATCCATGTGCCTGTCCAAACGTCCCTTAAAAGCTTCTAATAATTTGCCTCGACCACCTTACCAGGCAGTGTGTTCCAGGCAGCCACGACTCTCTGATTTAAAAAATAAGCTGTCCTTCACATCCCCCTTCATTCTACACCCTCTCACCTTCAATATATTCCCTCCGGTAATAGACATTTCAACCGCGGGAAACCGATTATCTCTGTCCACTCTATCTATGCCTCTCGTAATCTTGTCATCCTGTGTCAGAGCTCCCTTCGGCCTCCGATGATCCAGAGCAAACAATCTAATTTCATCCAGCCTCTCATGATAGCACATACCCTCTAAACCAGGCAGCATCCTGGTAAACCTCTTCTGCTCCCTCTCTAAAGCCTCAACATCCCTCCCGGTAGTGGGGCGATCGGAACGGTACGCAATGGCCCAGATGTGGCTGAAGCGGAGTTCAAAAGGTTGAAACTTGACCTCTGTTTCCATCAACGGTTGTAATTTGTGTCGAGCGGTTCAGTTGTTGAGACACGAGGATCTGACCAGGTAAATACTGGCACTGTGACAGAGAACACAGTGAGACACAGGGAAACGTGTTTGCTAGAGGGAGAGTTTTCACAGGACATTTTGAGGAAAGAGGCAGAGAGCTGGCGAGTTTGAGGAAAGTGGTCACACCGCTCTGGGGCCTGCAACTACAGATCCCCACCGGAATCTGAGTGGAGAAGGGGGCGATCTGGAGAATGGAAAAAAAACTTATATTTCTTAACAGCAAATAGTCAAAACCTTCTCTTGCCAACCACTGCCCCCTCCTGAACAGCCTGATCGTTAACCATTTTCTAAACTTCCCCAGGTCCCGCAGATTATCTTTTCTTAGAGTTGGTCGTCCACTGAAGTTCCAGTCACAGAATAGTAATAATAACATCACTTTAATTAGAAAAGCAGGTAACATCCCAACTGGTCTGTTCAACCACAGAACAGCTCTCACCAGAAATACAAGGAATCTCGGCCAGAACCCTGGTTCAGTCTCTCTCATTTACAACAACAAATCCCAAAGATGATAATTTAAATATGGGACCAGAGATAGACGAATCTGGAAGTTTACAAACTACTCACGTTTCTGGGACCTCTGTAAATATTGCTCCAGTCCACACCCGGTCAATGAAACCCCTCAGTGTCCCTGAACACGGGTTTAGTAAATCGCTACAAGCTTGTTCATCATTATCCTTCATCCTGTTTGCAGAGGGAACAGACACGACAGTGACATTCCCACACTCATTTCTGAATATGAAACAGATACAGTCCCTGATTATTGAAGAACATCATTTCTGCCACTGTCACATTCTCTAAAGGAAATATGTCCAGGATCAGTGTTTTCCTAATCTCCCTATCACAGCCGAACACATTGAATAGAGACCCCGCACACCCCTGACGGGATCCTGTCGCACTGTGAGACACCACACAACTCGGGCAGGGTCCTGACAAACAGTGAGACACCATAAAACACTGACAGTGTCCTGACACACTGTGAGACGCCAGACATGCCTGGCAGTGTCCTGACACACCATGAGACCACACACAAATCTGAGAGGCTCCTGAAACACGTTGAGACCCCACACACCCCTGACAGGGTCCTGACACTCTGTGAGACCCCACACACCCATGACAGGGTCCTGATAGACTGTGAGATCCCACACATCATTGACAGCATCCTGACACACTGTGAGATCCCAGACACCCCTGACAGGGTAAGATATACTGTAAGACCCCACACACTCTGACACGGGGTTGACACACTGTGAAACCACTCACACCACGGCAGCTTCCTAACGCACAGGGAGACGCCACACAATGCTGGCAGGGTCCCGACACACTGTCAACCCCCACACACTGAGAGATCCCACACGTCCATGACAGAGTCCTGACACAATGTGAGATACCACACGTCCATGACAGGGTCCTGACACACTGTGAGAACCCACACACCCCTGACAGGGACCTGATACACTGTGAGAACCCAAACACACCTGACAGGGTCCTGATACACTGGGAGAGGGCACACATCCCTGACATGGTCCTGACACACTGTGACACTCCACACACCCCTGACAGGGTCCTGACAAACAGTGAGACCCCACACACCCCTGACAGGGTCCTGACACACTGTGAGATCCCAGACACCCCTGACAGGGTAAGGTATACTGTAAGACCCCACACAACGCTGGCAGGGTCCCGACACACTGTCAACCCCCACACACTGTGAGATCCCACACGTCCATGACAGGGTCCTGACACAATGTGAGACCCCACACACTCCTGACAGGGTCCTGACACAATGTGAGATCCCACACACCCCTGACAGGGTCCAGACACACTGTGAGACACGACACACCCCTGACTGGGTCCTGGCACTCTGTGAGACACCACACACTCCTGACAGGGTCCTGACACACTGTGAGACACCACACACTCCTGACAGGGTCCAGACACACTGTGAGATCCCACACACCGCTGACAGGGTCCTGACACACAGTGAGACCCCACACATCCCTGACATGGGTCCTGACACACTGTGAGTCCCCACACACACCTGACATGGGTCCTGACACACTGTGAGATCCCACACACCCCTGACAGGGCCCTGACACACAGTGAGACCCCACACACTCCTGACAGGTTCCTGACACACAGTGAGACCCCACACACCCCTGACAGAGTCCTGACACACTGTGAAACCCCACACACCCCTGACAGGGTCCTGACACACTGTGAGACCCCACACACCCGTGACAGGGTCTGATACACTGTGAGACACGACACACGCCTGACAGGGTCCTGACACACTGTGAGACCCCACACACCCCTGACAGGGTCCTGACACACTGTGAGATCGCACACACCCCTGACAATGTCCTGACACACTGTGAGACCCCACAAATCCCTGACAGGGTCCTGACTCACTGTGACACCCCACACACCACTGACAGGGTCCTGACACACTGTGAGACCCCACACACCCCTGACAGGGTCCTGACTCACTGTGACAGCCCACACACTCCTGACAGGGTCCTGACACACTGTGAGATCCCACACACCCCTGACAGGGTCCTGACTCACTGTGACACCCCACACACCCCTGACAGGGTCCTGACTCACTGTGACAGCCCACACACTCCTGACAGGGTCCTGACACACTGTGAGATCCCACACACGGCTGACAGGGTCCTGACACACTGTGAGATCCCACACACCGCTGACAGGATCCTGACACACTGTGAGATCCCACACACTCCTGACAGGGTCCTGACACACTGTGAGACCCCACACACCGCTGACAGGGTCCTGACACACTGTGAGATCCCACACACCGCTGACAGGGTCCTGACACACTGTGAGATCCCACACACCGCTGACAGGGTCCTGACACACTGTGAGACCTCACACACTCCTGACAGGGTCCTGACACACTGTGAGACCTCACACACTCCTGACAGGGTCCTGACACACTGTGACATCCCACACACCCCTGACAGGGTCCTGACACACTGTGAGATCCCACACACCGCTGACAGGGTCCTGACACACTGTGAGATCCCACACACCGCTGACAGGGTCCTGACACACTGTGAGATCCCACACACTCCTGACAGGGTCCTGACACACTGTGAGTCCCCACACACTCCTGACAGGGTCCTGACACACTGTGAGACCCCACACACCCCTGACAGGGTCCTGACACACTGTGAGATCCCACACACCCCTGACAGGGTCCTGACACACTGTGAGACCCCACACACTCCTGACAGGGTCCTGACAAACTGTGAGACACCACACACTCCTGACAGGGTCCTGACACACTGTGAGATCCCACACACCCCTGACAGGGTCCTGACACACTGTGAGACCCCACACACTCCTGACAGGGTCCTGACACACTGTGAGACCCCACACACCCCTGACAGGGTCCTGACACACTGTGAGATCCCACACACCCCTGACAGGGTCCTGACACACTGTGAGACCCCACACACTCCTGACAGGGTCCTGACACACTGTGAGACCCCACACACTCCTGACAGGGTCCTGACACACTGTGAGACCCCACACACCACTGACAGGGACCTGACACACTGTGAGACCCCACACACCACTGACAGGTTCCTGACACACTGTGAGACCCCACACAACCCTGACAGGATCCTGACACACTGTGAGACACCACACACCCCTGACAGGGACCTGACACACTGTGAGATCCCAGACACCCCTGACAGGGTAAGATATACTGTAAGACCCCACACACTCTGACACGGGGTTGACACACTGTGAGACCACTCGCACCACGGCAGCTTCCTAACGCACAGGGAGACGCCACACAACGCTGGCAGAGTCCCGACACACTGTCAACCCCCACACACTGTGAGATCCCACACGTCCATGACAGAGTCCTGACACAATGTGAGATCCCACACGTCCATGACAGGGTCCTGACACACTGTGAGACCACACACACACCTGACAGGTTCCTGACACACTGTGAGACCCCATACACCCCTGACAGGGTCCTGACACACTGTGAGACACCACACATCCCTGACAGGGTCCTGACACACTGTGAGACCCCACACACCCCTGACAGGGACCTGACACACTGTGAGAACCCAAACACACCTGACAGGGTCCTGATACACTGGGAGAGGGCACACATCCCTGACATGGTCCTGACGCACAGTGTGACCCCACACACCCCTGACAGGGTCCTGACACACTGTGAGAATCCACACACCCCTGACAGGGTAAGATATACTGTAAGACCCCACACACTCTGACACGGGGTTGACACACTGTGAGACCACTCGCACCACGGCAGCTTCCTAACGCACAGGGAGACGCCACACAACGAGGGCAGGGTCCCGACACACTGTCAACCCCCACACACTGTGAGATCCCACACGTCCATGACAGAGTCCTGACACAATGTGAGATCCCACACGTCCATGACAGGGTCCTGACACACTGTGAGTCCCAACACACACCTGACATGGGTCCTGACACACTGTGAGATCCCACACACCCCTGACAGGGCCCTGACACACAGTGAGACCCTACACACTCCTGACAGGGTCCTGACACACAGTGAGACCCCACACACCCCTGACAGAGTCCTGACACACTGTGAAACCCCACACACCCCTGACAGGGTCCTGACACACTGTGAGACCCCAGACACCCGTGACAGGGTCTGATACACTGTGAGACACGACACACGCCTGACAGGGTCCTGAATCACTGTGAGACCCCACACACCCCGGACAGGGTCCTGACACACTGTGAGATCCCACACACCCCTGACAATGTCCTGACACACTGTGAGACCCCACAAACCCCTGACAGGGTCCTGACTCACTGTGACACCCCACACACCCCTGACAGTGTCCTGACACACTGTGAGACCCCACACACCCCTGACAGGGTCCTGACTCACTGTGACACCCCACACACTCCTGACAGGGTCCTGACACACAGTGAGATCCCACACACCCCTGACAGGGTCCTGACTCACAGTGACACCCCACACACCCCTGACAGGGTCCTGACACACTGTGAGACCCCACACACCCCTGACAGGGTCCTGACACACTGTGAGACCCCACACACTCCTGACAGGGTCCTGACACACTGTGAGACTCCACACAACCCTGACAGGTTCCTGACACACTGTGATGCCCCACAAACTCATTTTAGGTTCCTGACACTCGGTGAGACGCCACACACACCTGACAGGGTCCTGACACACTGCGAGACTCTACACACCCATGGCAGGAGCCTGACACACTGTGAGACCCCACAAACTCATTTTATGTTCCTGAGACAAAGTGAGACCCCACACACACCTGACAGGGTCCTGACACACTGTGAGACCCCACACATCCCTGACAGGATCCTGACCCACTGTGAGACCCAACACACCCCTGACAGGGTCCTGACCCACTGTGAGTCTCCACACACCCCGGACAGGGTCCTGACACACTGTGAGACACCACACACACTTGACAGGGTCCTGACACACTGTGAGCCCCACATTCCCCTGACAGGGTCCTGACACACTGTGATGCCCCACAAACTCATTTTAGGTTCCTGACACACTGCGAGACCCCACACACCCCTGACAGGTTCCTGACACACTGTGAGTCCCCAGACACCCCTGACAGGGTCCTGACACACTGTCAGACCAAACACACTCCTGACAGGGTCCTGACACACTGTGAGACCCGTCACACCTCTGACAGGGTCCTGACCCACTGTGAGACCCCACACACACCTGACAGGGTCCTGACACACTGTTAGAACTCAAACACACCTGACAGGGTCCTGATACACTGGGAGAGGGCACACATCCCTGACATGGTCCTGACGCACAGTGTGACCCCACACACCCCTGACAGGGTCCTGACACACTGTGAGATCCCAGACACCCCTGACAGGGTAAGATATACCGTAAGACCCCACACAACGCAGGCAGGGTCCCGACACACTGTCAACCCCCACACACTGTGAGATCCCACACGTCCATGACAGAGTCCTGACACAATGTGAGATCCCACACGTCCATGACAGGGTCCTGACACAATGTGAGAACCCACACACTCCTGACAGGGTCCTGACACAATGTGAGAACCCATACAGCCCTGACAGGTTCCGGACACACTGCGAGACACCACACACCCCTGACAGGGCCCTGACACACTGTGAAACCCCACACACCCCTGACAGGGTCCAGACACACTGTGAGATCCCACACACCGCTGACAGGGTCCTGACACACAGTGAGTCCCCACACAGCCCTGACAGGGTCCGGACACACTGTGAGACACGACACACCCCTGACAGGGTCCTGACACACTGTGAGACTCCACACAACCCTGACAGGTTCCTGACACACTGTGATGCCCCACAAACTCATTTTAGGTTCCTGACACTCTGTGAGACGCCACACACACCTGACAGGGTCCTGACACACTGCGAGACTCTACACACCCATGGCAGGAGCCTGACACACTGTGAGACCCCACAAACTCATTTTATGTTCCTGAGACAAAGTGAGACCCCACACAAACCTGAGAGGGTCCTGACACACTGTGAGACCCCACACATCCCTGACAGGATCCTGACCCACTGTGAGACCCAACACACCCCTGACAGGGTCCTGACACACTGTGAGTCTCCACACACCATTGACAGGGTCCTGACACACTGTGAGACACCACACACCCCTGACCGGGTCCTGACACACTGTGAGACACCACACAGCCCTGACAGGGTCCTGACACACTGTGAGACCCCACACACCCCTGACAGGGTCCTGACACACTGTGATGCCCCACAAACTCATTTTAGGTTCCTGACACAGTGTCAGACCCCACACACACCTGACAGGGTCCTGACGCACTACGAGACTCTACACACCCATGGCAGGAGCCTGACACACTGTGAGACCCCACAAACTCATTTTATGTTCCTGAGACAAAGTGAGACCCCACACAAACCTGACAGGGTCCTGACACACTGTGAGACCCAACACATCCCTGACAGGATCCTGACCCACTGTGAGACCCAACACACGCCTGACAGGGTCCTGACGCACTGTGAGTCTCCACACACCCCTGACAGGGTCCTGACACACTGTGAGACCCCGCACATCCCTGACAGGGTCCTGACACACTGTGAGACACCACACACACTTGACAGGGTCCTGACACACTGTGAGCCCCACATACCCCTGACAGGGTCCTGACACACTGTGATGCCCCACATACGCCTGACAGGGTCCTGACACACTGTGATGCCCCACAAACTCATTTTAGGTTCCTGACACACTGCGAGACACCACACACCCCTGACAGGTTCCTGACACACTCTCAGACCCCACACACCACTGACAGGGTCCTGACACACTGTCAGACCCCACACACTCCTGACAGGGTCCTGACACACTGTGAGACCCCACACAACCCTGACAGGGTCCTGACACACTGTCAGACCCCACACACCCCTGTCTGGGTCCTGACACACTGTGAGATCCCACACACCCCTGACAGGGTCCTGACGCACTCTGAGACTCTACACACCCATGTCAGGAGCCTGACACACTGTGAGACCCCACAAACTCATTTTATGTTCCTGAGACACAGTGAGACCCCACACACACTTGACAGGGACCTGACACACTGTGAGACCCCACACATCCTTGACAGGGTCCAGACGGACTGAGAGACGCCACAAACAGCTGACAGGATCCTGACAGAATGTGAGAACACACACACACCTGACAGGGTCCTGATACACTGTGAGAGGGCACACATACCTGACATGGTCCTGACACACAGTGTGACCCCACACACCCCTGACAGCGTCCTGATACACTGTGAAACCCCACACACCGTGGACAGGGTCCTGACACACTGTGAGATCCCACACACCCCTGACAGGGTCCTGACACACAGTGAAACCCCACACACTCCTGACAGGGTCCTGACACACTGTGAAACCCCACACCGACTGTGAGACTCCACACACACCTGACAGGGTCCCGACCGACTGAGAGACGCCACACCCCTTACATGACATGGCCCTAACACACCGAGAGACACACACACTCCTGACAGGGTCTTGACACACTGAGAGACGCCACACCCCTTACATGGCCGTAACACACCGAGAGACCCACACACTCCTGACAGGGTCCAGACACACTGTGAGATCCCACACACCGCTGACAGGGTCCTGACACACAGTGAGACCCCACACATCCCTGACATGGGTCCTGACACACTGTGAGTCCCCACACACACCTGACATGGGTCCTGACACACTGTGAGATCCCACACACCCCTGACAGGGCCCTGACACACAGTGAGACCCCACACACCCCTGACAGAGTCCTGACACACTGTGAAACCCCACACACCCCTGACAGGGTCCTGACACACTGTGAGACCCCACACACCCGTGACAGGGTCTGATACACTGTGAGACACGACACACGCCTGACAGGGTCCTGACACACTGTGAGACCCCACACACCCCTGACAGGGTCCTGACACACTGTGAGATCGCACACACCCCTGACAATGTCCTGACACACTGTGAGACCCCACAACTCCCTGACAGGGTCCTGACTCACTGTGACACCCCACACACCACTGACAGGGTCCTGACACACTGTGAGACCCCACACACCCCTGACAGGGTCCTGACTCACTGTGACAGCCCACACACTCCTGACAGGGTCCTGACACACTGTGAGATCCCACACACCCCTGACAGGGTCCTGACTCACTGTGACACCCCACACACCCCTGACAGGGTCCTGACTCACTGTGACAGCCCACACACTCCTGACAGGGTCCTGACACACTGTGAGATCCCACACACCGCTGACAGGGTCCTGACACACTGTGAGATCCCACACACTCCTGACAGGGTCCTGACACACTTTGAGACCCCACACACCCCTGACAGGGTCCTGACACACTGTGAGACCCCACACACCGCTGACAGGGTCCTGACACACTGTGAGATCCCACACACCGCTGACAGGGTCCTGACACACTGTGAGATCCCACACACCTGACAGGGTCCTGACACACTGTGAGATCCCACACACCGCTGACAGGGTCCTGACACACTGTGAGATCCCACACACCGCTGACAGGATCCTGACACACTGTGAGATCCCACACACCTGACAGGGTCCTGACACACTGTGAGATCCCACACACCCCTGACACGGTCCTGACACACTGTGAGATCCCACACACTCCTGACAGGGTCCTGACACACTGTGAGTCCCCACACACTCCTGACAGGGTCCTGACACACTGTGAGACCCCACACACCCCTGACAGGGTCCTGACACACTGTGAGATCCCACACACCCCTGACAGGGTCCTGACACACTGTGAGACCCCACACACTCCTGACAGGGTCCTGACAAACTGTGAGACACCACACACTCCTGACAGGGTCCTGACACACTGTGAGATCCCACACACCCCTGACAGGGTCCTGACACACTGTGAGACCCCACACACTCCTGACAGGGTCCTGACACACTGTCAGACCCCACACACCCCTGACAGGGTCCTGACACACTGTGAGATCCCACACACCCCTGACAGGGTCCTGACACACTGTTAGACCCCACACACTCCTGACAGGGTCCTGACACACTGTGAGACCCCACACACTCCTGACAGGGTCCTGACACACTGTGAGACCCCACACACCACTGACAGGGACCTGACACACTGTGAGACCCCACACACCACTGACAGGTTCCTGACACACTGTGAGACCCCACACAACCCTGACAGGGTCCTGACACACTGTGAGACACCACACACCCCTGACAGGGACCTGACACACTGTGAGATCCCAGACACCCCTGACAGGGTAAGATATACTGTAAGACCCCACACACTCTGACACGGGGTTGACACACTGTGAGACCACTCGCACCACGGCAGCTTCCTAACGCACAGGGAGACGCCACACAACGCTGGCAGGGTCCCGACACACTGTCAACCCCCACACACTGTGAGATCCCACACGTCCATGACAGAGTCCTGACACAATGTGAGATCCCACACGTCCATGACAGGGTCCTGAAACACTGTGAGACCACACACACACCTGACAGGTTCCTGACACACTGTGAGACCCCATACACCCCTGACAGGGTCCTGACACACTGTGAGACACCACACATCCCTGACAGGGTCCTGACACACTGTGAGACCCCACACACCCCTGACAGGGACCTGACACACTGTGAGAACCCAAACACACCTGACAGGGTCCTGATACACTGGGAGAGGGCACACATCCCTGACATGGTCCTGACGCACAGTGTGACCCCACACACCCCTGACAGGGTCCTGACACACTGTGAGAATCCACACACCCCTGACAGGGTAAGATATACTGTAAGACCCCACACACTCTGACACGGGGTTGACACACTGTGAGACCACTCGCACCACGGCAGCTTCCTAACGCACAGGGAGACGCCACACAACGAGGGCAGGGTCCCGACACACTGTCAACCCCCACACACTGTGAGATCCCACACGTCCATGACAGAGTCCTGACACAATGTGAGATCCCACACGTCCATGACAGGGTCCTGACACACTGTGAGACCCCACACACCCCTGACAGGATCCTGACACACTGTGAGACTCCACACACTCCTGACAGGGTCCTGACACACTGTGAGACTCCACACACCCCTGACAGGGTCCTGACACACTGTGGGACCCCACACACCCCTGACAGGATTCTGACACACTGTGAGACCCCACACACCCCTGACAGGGTCCTGACACACTGTGAGACTCCACACACCCCTGACAGGTTCCGGACACATTGTGAGACTCCACACATCCCTGACAGGATTCTGACACACTGTGAGACCCCTCACACCCCTGACAGGATCCTGACACACTGTGAGACACCACACACCCCTGACAGGGTCCTGACACACTGTGAGTCCCCACACACCCCTGACAGGGTCCTGACACACTGTGAGTCCCCACACACCCCTGACAGGGTCCAGACACACTGGCAGACCCCACACAGCACTGACACGGTCCTGACACACTGTCAGAACCCACACACCACTGACAGGTTCCTGACACACTGTGAGACCCCACACACTCCTGACAGGGTCCTGACACACTGTGAGTCCCCACACACCCCTGACAGGGTCCAGACACACTGTCAGACCCCACACAGCACTGACACGGTCCTGACACACTGTCAGAACCCACACACCACTGACAGGTTCCTGACACACTGTGAGACCCCACACACTCCTGACAGGTTCCTGACACACTGTGAGACCCCACACACCCCTGACAGGGTCCTGACACACTGTGAGATCCCACATACCCCTGACATGGGTCCTGACACACTGTGAGTCCCCACACACCCCTGACAGGGTCCAGACACACTGTCAGACCCAACACAGCACTGACACGGTCCTGACACACTGTCAGAACCCACACACCACTGACAGGGTCCTGACACACTGTCAGAACCCACACACCACTGACAGGTTCCTGACACACTGTGAGACGCCACACACCCCTTACAGGGTCCTGACACACTGTGAGACCCCACACACTCCTGACAGGGTCCTGACACACTGCGAGACGCCACACACCACGGACAGGATCCTGACTCACTGTGAGACCCCACACACCCCTGACACGGTCCTGAAACACTGTCAGACCCCACACACCCCTGACAGGGTCCTGACACACTGTGAGACCCCACTCAACCCTGACAGGGTCCTGACACACTGTCAGACCCCACACACCACTGACAGGGTCCTGACACACTGCGAGATCCCACACACCCCTGACAGGGTCCTGACGCACTGTGAGACTCTACACACCCCTGACAGGGTCCTGACACACTGTGAGATCCCACACACCCCTGACAGGGTCCTGACACACTGTGAGACTCTACACACCCATGTCAGGAGCCTGACACACTGTGAGACCCCACAAACTCATTTTATGTTCCTGAGACACAGTGAGACCCCTCACACCCCTGACAGGGTCCTGACACAGTGTGAGACCCCACACACTCCTGACAGGTTCCTGACACACTGTGAGACCCCACACACTCCTGACAGGGTCCAGACACACTGTGAGACTCCACACATTCCTGACAGGATCCTGACACACTGTGAGACTGCACACATCCCTGACAGGGTCCTGACACACTGTGAGACCCCACACACCCCTGACAGGGTCCTGACACACTGTGAGACCCCACACACCCCTGACAGGATCCTGACACACTGTGAGACTCCACACACTCCTGACAGGGTCCTGACACACTGTGAGACTCCACACACCCCTGACAGGGTCCTGACACACTGTGGGACCCCACACACCCCTGACAGGATTCTGACACACTGTGAGACCCCACACACCCCTGACAGGGTCCTGACACACGGTGAGACTCCACACACCCCTGACAGGTTCCGGACACATTGTGAGACTCCACACATCCCTGACAGGATGCTTACACACTGTGAGACCCCACACACCCCTGACAGGATCCTGACACACTGTGAGACACCACACACACCTGACAGGGTCCTGACACACTGTGAGTCCCTACACACCCCTGACAGGGTCCTGACACACTGTGAGTCCCCACACACCCCTGACAGGGTCCAGACACACTGTCAGACCCCACACAGCACTGACACGGTCCTGACACACTGTCAGAACCCACACACCACTGACAGGTTCCTGACACACTGTGAACCCCACACACTCCTGACAGGGTCCTGACACACTGTGAGACCCCACACACCCCTGACAGGGTCCTGACACACTGTGAGTCCCCACACACCCCTGACAGGGGCCTGACACACTGTGAGACCCCACACACCCCTGACAGGGTCCTGACACACTGTGAGTCCCCACACACCCCTGACAGGGTCCAGACACACTGTCAGACCCCACACAGCACTGACACGGTCCTGACACACTGTCAGAACCCACACACCACTGACAGGTTCCTGACACACTGTGAGACCCCACACACTCCTGACAGGGTCCTGACACACTGTGAGACTCCACACATCCCTGACAGGATCCTGACACACTGTGAGACCCCACACACCACTGACAGGGTCCTGACACACTGTGAGACTCCACACATCCCTGACAGGATCCTGACACACTGTGAGACCCCACACACCCCTGACATGGTCCTGACCCACTGTGAGACACCACACATCCCTGACAGGGTATTGACACACTGTGAGACCCCACACACTCCTGACAGGGTCCTGACACACTGTGAGACCCCACACACCCCTGACAGGGTCCTGACACACTGTGAGACCCCACACACCCCTGACAGGGTCCTGACTCACTGTGACACCCCACACACCCCTGACAGGGTCCTGACCCACTGTGAGACACCACACATCCCTGACCGGATATTGACACACTGTGAGACCCCACACACTCCTGACAGGGTCCTGACACACAGTGAGACCCCACAAACTCATTTTATGTTCCTGAGACACAGTGAGACCCCACAGACACCTGACAGGGTCCTAACACACTGTGAGACCCCACACATCCTTGACAGGGTCCCGACCGACTGAGAGACGCCACACATTCCTGACAGGATCCTGACACACTGTGAGACCCCACACACCCCTGACAGGGTCCTGACACACTGTGAGGCCCCACACACCCCTGACAGGATCCTGACACACTGTGAGACTCCACACACCCCTGACAGGGTCCTGACACACTGTGAGACTCCACACACCCCTGACAGGGTCCTGAAACACTGTGAGACCCCACACACCCCTGACAGGATTCTGACACACTGTGAGACCCCACACACCCCTGACAGGGTCCTGACACACTGTGAGACTCCACACACCCCTGACAGGTTCCGGACACATTGTGAGACTCCACACATCCCTGACAGGATTCTGACACACTGTTAGACCCCACACACCCCTGACAGGATCCTGACACACTGTGAGACACCACACACCCCTGACAGGGTCCTGACACACTGTGAGACTCCACACATCCCTGACAGGATCCTGACACACTGTGAGACCCCACACACCCCTGACAGGGTCCTGACCCACTGTGAGTCCCCACACATCCCTGACAGGGTCCCGACACACTGTGAGACCCCACACATCCCTGACAGGGTCCCGACCCACTGTGAGTCCCCACACATCCCTGACAGGGTCCCCACACACTGTGAGATCCCAGACACCCCTCACAGGGTCAGATACACTGTGAGACCCACCACGCTCCTGACAATGTCCTGACACACTGCGAGGCCCCACACACCCCTGACAGGTTCCTGACACACTTTGAGACCAAACACACTCCTGTTAGGTTCCTGACACACAGTGAGACGCCACCCACCACTGACAGGGTCCTGACACACTGTGAGACCCCACACATCCTTGACTGGGTCCCGACCGACTGTGAAACCCCACACCCCTGACAGGGTCCTTACACACTTTGAGACGCCATACACCCGTGGCAGGTTCACGACACACGTTAAGATGCCGCACTCCCCTGACAGGGTCCAGACACACTGTGAGGCCCCACACACCCCTGACAGTGTCCTGACACACTGCGAGACCCCACACACCCCTGACAGTGTCCTGACACACTGTGAGACCCCACACACCCCTGACAGGGTCCTGACACACTGTGATGGCCCACAAACTCATTTTAGGTTCCTGACACACTGTGACACCCCACACACACCTGACAGGGTCCTGACACAGTGTGAGACCCCACACAACCCCGACAGGGTCCTGACACACTGTGAGACTCCACACACGCTGACAGGGTCCTGACACAGTGTGAGACCCCACACAACCCCGACAGGGTCCTGACACACTGTGAGACTCCACACACGCTGACAGGGTCCTGACACACTGTGAGACTCCACACACCCCTGACAGGGTCCTGACACACTGTGAGAACCCACACAACCCCGACAGGGTCCTGACACACTGTGAGACCCCACACAACCCCGACAGGGTCCTGACACACTGTGAGACCCCACACAACCCCGACAGGGTCCTGACACACTGTGAGACTCCACACACGCTTACAGGGTCCTGACACACTGTGAGACTCCACACACCCCTGACAGGATCCTGACACACTGTGAGACCCCACACACCCCTGACAGGGTCCTGACACACTGTGAGACCCCACACACCCCTGACAGGGTCCTGACACACTGTGAGACCACACACACATCGGCCAGGTTCCTGACACACTGTGAGACCCCACACACCCCTGACAGGGTCCTGACACACTGTGAGACCACACACACATTGGCCAGGGTCCTGACACACTTTGAGGCCCAACACACACCTGTTAGGTTCCTGACACACTGTGAGACACCAGACATATCTGCCAGGGTCCAGACACACTGTGAGACCCTACACCACTTACATGGTCCTAACACACAGAGAGACACCACACAGTCCTGACAGGATCCTGACACACTGTGAGACACCACACACCCCTGACAGGATCCTGACACACTGTGAGACCCCACACACCCCTGACAGGGTCCAGACACACTGTGAGCCTCCACACACCCCTGACAGGATCCTGACACACTGTGAGACCCCACACACCCCTGACAGGGTCCAGACACACTGTGAGACCCTACACCACTTACATGGTCCTAACACACAGAGAGACACCACACAGTCCTGACAGGATCCTGACACACTGTGAGACACCACACACCCCTGACAGGATCCTGACACACTGTGAGACCCCACACACCCCTGACAGGGTCCAGACACACTGTGAGCCTCCACACACCCCTGACAGGATCCTGACACACTGTGAGACCCCACACACCCCTGACAGGGTCCAGACACACTGTGAGACCCCACACCACTTACATGGTCCTAACACACAGAGAGACACCACACACCCCTGACAGGATCCTGACACACTGTGAGACACCACACACCCCTGACAGGATCCGATTAAAAGTTTATTCCACAGAAGAAAATGACAGTTATGACAGTCGTGGGAGATTATTCGGTACAGGACAGTCGTCGGACAGTAAACTACAAGGGAAATAGTGACCTTCACAGCACAGTTAATGTGGAAATGTGATGATCGGATTTTTATCTAGACCAGGCCTCCCTGTCCATTTTGGGGTCTGTTAATCAAATTTATTTTACTGTAGGAACATCCATTGACGAATCCGTTAATGCAATAGCTTTGAGCTAACTCTTGTGTGCTTAAATACTGAGTTCTGAGTTGAGGCATCTAACAGTTTGTCCACTGTCTGTTCCCATGGAAGATGTTCAACAGAAACACAAGGAGACTCTGCGGGCACAAACTGAAACACTGACAGTGAACACGATCCTGATGACGGAGAAGGTGAAGGTTTTCCAGCTGATTGATCGATACGCTGAGCTCACGGTCATTTCTACTGTTCGAGATCGGAAACTGGTGGAACATGAGCTGCTGGCAAGAGGCAGAGACCACGAGGAGTGGAGAGAGAAACATCTCCAAGGAGAGATGGAAAAAATCCGGACTGATCAGTTGTTCCAGAGCAGGTTTTCCCAAAGTTACTCCATATCTGGGAGTTCAGCAGCAATGGCCGGAGTCCCGGGGATCGGGAAAACAACAATGGTACAAAAGATTGTTTATGACTGGGCCACGGGGAAAATATACCAACAGTTCCAGTTTGTCTTCAGTTTCAAATTCCGGGATTTAAACTCCATTAACAACAGAATAAACCTGAGGGAACTGATTCTGGATCAGTATCCTTACTTTGGGAATTTACTGAGAGAGGTCTGGAAGAACCCAGAGGGATTGCTGCTTATATTCGATGGTTTGGATGAATTCAAGCACACAATAAATTTTGCTGACAGTCGGAGAGATACAGAACCCAAGCACCAGTGCCCAGATCCCGAGTGGTGGTGTGAAGTGTCTGACATTGTGTACAGTTTAATCCAGGGCAAGCTGCTCCCAGGGTGTTCAGTGCTGGTGACCACCCGTCCCACTGCGTTACATTTATTGGAAAACGCTCAGATCGGTATCCAGGCTGAAATCCTGGGATTTTCTGGTGAGGAACGGAAGAAATACTTCATCAGGCATTTTGAAGATCAGACAGTGGCGGAAGCTGTTTTCAAACATGTGAAGGAGAACGAGATCCTCTACACCATGAGCTACAACCCCTCCTACTGCTGGATCCTCGCTCTGGCACTGGGCCCCTTCTTCACACAAAGAGTCAGGGACCCGCAGCGAGTTCCCAAGACCATCACCCAACTGTACTCCTACTATATTTACAACATCCTGAAAAACCACGGCCGTGAGATTGAGAACCCCCGTGATGTGTTACTCAGGGTTGGTCAGATGGCCTTCAGAGGAGTGTCCGAGAGGAAGATTGTGTTTACAGATAGAGATTTGATCAACTACAATCTGCAGCCTTCCCAGTTCCTGTCCGGGTTCCTGATGGAGCTTTTGGAGAGAGAGGATTCTGCCCGGTGTGTGGTGTACACATTCCCACACCTCACCATCCAAGAGTTTGTAGCTGCAGTCGCACAATTCCTGAATCCACATCCCGGGGATATCCTGAAATTCCTCTTCAAAGCCCACAGCACGACAGATGGGCGATTTGAGGTATTTCTCCGTTTTGTTGCTGGTCTCTCCAACCCAATGACAGCTCGGGGCCTGGAGGAGTTTCTGGGTCCATTTCCTCATCAAACAACCTGCCGGGTGATTGACTGGGTGAAGGAGGAGGTTAAACACCAGAGTAGAAACACAGAGAGTGAAGCTGGTAAAAGGAGCCTCCTGAACACATTGCACTACCTGTTTGAGTCTCAGAATCGTGGACTGGCTCAGGCCGCACTTGGATCTGTGGAAAAACTTTCATTCAGTGGAATGACACTGACCCCGATTGACTGCGCGGTCCTGTCTCATGTCATCGGACTCTGTGATACAATAAAACACCTCAACCTGGAGAACTGCCACATTCAGTGTGAAGGAATCCAGCGGCTGGGACCCGGGCTGCACAAGTGCCAGGAGTTGAGGTAACTTGCTTTATCTCTCACTCTGAACTGTGAAACTGTCTCATTGTTTTGTTTCAATGTAAAGGAATTTTGGTGAAACTGTAGTAAATCAGATTGTGATGAATTGTGACAAATGCCCAGGGGATCGGTCAGTAATTCCCCAAGGACGGAAGGATTCTGTGGTTCCTTGTGAAGGGATGTTGGAGATTTCATCAGATCAGTGAACAACGGCCATTGGTTTAATGGTAGTAAATCACATTAATGGCTGTGCTTCTCACTGCCTGTAACACGTCCATTGACAATGTTCCTTCTCACTCAGACCGACTCTGACTGCAGCAGGTGGGTCAGAGATTCACAACCCCTTCCCGGTGAGGGACAAGAGACTGTCAGCAGACTGTCCCAGTGAGAAGGAAAGAAATACCATTGTGAGATTGTCCTCCCCTGCCCTTCCCCGTGTGTGACTTTGCTCAATTCCAGATACGCAAAGAGCGAGGGCGCATCTCCCCTGGGCCTCTGTTCAGACCCAACACACACGTACAAAAAATTTCTGCATCCTCTCGTCTTGTAGGATTATCATTTACCCTTGGAATCCACCTGTGGGAGATCTCATCCCAATCTCCCTTCCATTCTTTGGAATCTCGCCCCCATCCCCATTCCTCCTGTGGGCTCTCTATTACTCTCTCCTCATCCTCCTGTGGGATGTCTTTTCCACACAACACCCCCCCCTTCCCATGAGATCTTTCCTCCCCATCCCTCTTCCCCCTGTGAGATCTCTCTTCACCATCCCCCTTCCTCTTGTGGGATCTCACTTCCCCATCCCCCTTCCTCCTGTGGGATATCTCTTCCCCATCCCTCTTCCCCCTGTGAGATCTCTCTTCACCATCCCCCTTCCTCTTGTGGGATCTCACTTCCCCATCCCCCTTCCTCCTGTGTGATCTCTCTTCCCCATCCCCCTTCCTCCTGTGTGATCTCTCTTCCCCATCCCCCTTCCTCCTGTGGGATCTCTCTACCCCATCCCCCTTCCTCCTGTGGGATCTCACTTCCCCATCCCCCTTCCTCCTGTGTGATCTCTCTTCCCCATCCCCCTTCCTCCTGTGTGATCTCTCTTCCCCATTCCCCTTCTTCCTGTGGGATCTCTCTCCCCCATCCCTCTTCCTCCTGTGCGTTCTCTCTTCCCCATCCCCTTCCTCCTGTGGGTTCTCTCTTCCAAATCCCGCTTCCTCCTGTGATATTTCTCTTCCCAATCCCACATCCTCCTGTGGGATCTCTCTTCCACATCTCTCCTCCTCCTGGCTGATCTCTCAACCTCTTCCCCCTTCATCCTGTGGTATCTCTCTTCCCCATCCCCCTTCCTCCTGTGGGATCTCTCTTCCCCATCCCCCTTCCTCCTGTGGGATCTCTCTTCCCCATCCCCCTTCCTTCTGTGGGATCTCTCTTCCCTATCCCACTTCCTCCTGTGGGATCTCTCATCCCCAGCCTCCTTCCTCCTGTGGGATCTCACTTCCCCATCCCCCTTCCTCCTGTGGGATCTCTCTTCCCCATCCCCCTTCCTCCTGTGGGATCTCGCTTCCCCATCCCGCTTCGTCCTGTGGGATCTCTCATCCCCATCCCCTTTCCTCCTGTGGGATCTCTCATCCACATCCCCCTTCCTCCTGTGGGATCTCTCTTCCCTAAACCCTTCCCCCTGTGGGATCTCTCTTCCCTAAACCCTTCCCCCTGTGGGATCTCTCTTCCCCATCCCCCTTCCTCCTGTGGGATCTCGCTTCCCCATCCCGCTTCGCCCTGTGGGATCTCTCATCCCCATCCCCCTTCCTCCTGTGGGATCTCGCTTCCCCATCCCGCTTCGCCCTGTGGGATCTCTCATCCCCATCCCCCTTCCTCCTGTGGGATCTCTCCTCCCCATCCCCCTTCCTCCTGTAGGATATCTCTTCCCCATTTCCTTCCTCCTGTGTGATCTCTCTTCCCCATCCCCCTTCCTCCTGTGTGATCTCTCTTCCCCATTCCCCTTCTTCCTGTGGGATCTCTCTCCCCCATTCCTCTTCCTCCTGTGCGTTCTCTCTTCCCCATCCCCTTCCTCCTGTGGTATCTCTCTTCCCCATCCCCCTTCCTCCTGTGGGATTTCGCTTCCACATCACCCTTCCTCCCGTGGGATCTCTCTTCCCCATCCCCCTTCCTCCTGTGGGATCTCTCTT
Source organism: Hemitrygon akajei (assembly GCF_048418815.1). Taxonomy (NCBI): domain Eukaryota; kingdom Metazoa; phylum Chordata; class Chondrichthyes; order Myliobatiformes; family Dasyatidae; genus Hemitrygon; species Hemitrygon akajei. The sequence goes on along the minus strand of NW_027331933.1, from coordinate 3,285,283 downwards.
CCCCATCCCCCTTCCTTCTGTGGGATCTCTCTTCCCCATCCCCCTTCCTCCTGTGGGATCTCTCTTCCCCATCCCCCTTCCTCCTGTGGGATCTCGCTTCCCCATCCCGCTTCGTCCTGTGGGATCTCTCATCCCCATCCCCTTTCCTCCTGTGGGATCTCTCATCCACATCCCCCTTCCTCCTGTGGGATCTCTCTTCCCTAAACCCTTCCCCCTGTGGGATCTCTCTTCCCCATCCCCCTTCCTCCTGTGGGATCTCGCTTCCCCATCCCGCTTCGCCCTGTGGGATCTCTCATCCCCATCCCCCATCCTCCTGTGGGATCTCTCCTCCCCATCCCCCTTCCTCCTGTAGGATATCTCTTCCCCATCTCCCTTCCTCCTGTGGGATCTCTCTTCCACATACCGCTTTCTCCGGTGGTATCTCTCTCTGCCATCCCCTTTCCTTCTGTGGGATCTCTCTTCCCCATCCCCCTTCCTCCTGTGGGATCTCTCTTCCCTAAACCCTTCCTCCTGTGGGATCTCTCTTCCCCATCCCCCTTCCTCCTGTGGGATCTCGCTTCCCCATCCCGCTTCGCCCTGTGGGATCTCTCATCCCCATCCCCCTTCCTCCTGTGGGATCTCTCCTCCCCATCCCCCTTCCTCCTGTAGGATATCTCTTCCCCATCTCCCTTCCTCCTGTGGGATCTCTCTTCCACATACCGCTTTCTCCGGTGGTATCTCTCTCTGCCATCCCCTTTCCTTCTGTGGGATCTCTCTTCCCCATCCCCCTTCCTCCTGTGGGATCTCTCTTCCCTAAACCCTTCCTCCTGTGGGATCTCGCTTCCCCGTCCCGCTTCCTCCTGTGGGATCTCGCTTCCCCATCCCGCTTCGCCCTGTGGGATCTCTCATCCCCATCCCCCTTCCTCCTGTGGGATCTCTCCTCCCCATCCCCCTTCCTCCTGTGGGATCTCTCTTCCCTAAACCCTTCCTCCTGTGGGATCTCGCTTCCCCGTCCCGCTTCACCCTGTGGGATCTCTCATCCCCATCCCCCTTCCTCCTGTGGGATCTCTCTTCCACATACCCCTTCCTCCGGTGGTATCTCTCTCTGCCATCCCCCTCCGTCCTGTGGGATCTCTCCTCCCCATCCCCCTTCCACCTGTGGGATCTCTCTGCCCTAAACCCTTCCTCCTGTGGGATCTCGCTTCCCCATCCCGCTTCGCCCTGTGGGATCTCTCATCCCCATCCCCCTTCCTCCTGTGGGATCTCTCTTCCCCATCACCCTTCCTCCTGTGGGATCTCTCTTCCCCATCCCCCTTCCTCCTGTGGGATCTCGCTTCCCCATCCCGCTTCGCCCTGTGGGATCTCTCATCCCCATCCCCCTTCCTCCTGTGGGATCTCTCCTCCCCATCCCCCTTCCTCCTGTGGGATCTCTCTTCCCTAAACCCTTCCTCCTGTGGGATCTCTCTTCCCCATCCCCGTTCCTCCTGTGGGATCTCGCTTCCCCATCCCGCTTCACCCTGTGGGATCTCTCATCCCCATCCCCCTTCCTTCTGTGGGATCTCTCTTCCACATACCCCTTCCTCCGGTGGTATCTCTCTCTGCCATCCCCCTCCGTCCTGTGGGATCTCTCCTCCCCATCCCCCTTCCTCCTGTGGGATCTCTCTGCCCTAAACCCTTCCTCCTGTGGGATCTCGCTTCCCCATCCCGCTTCGCCCTGTGGGATCTCTCATCCCCATCCCCCTTCCTCCTGTGGGATCTCTCCTCCCCATCCCCCTTCCTCCTGTGGGATATCTCTTCCCCATCTCCCTTCCTCCTGTGGGATCTCTCTTCCACATACCCCTTCCTTCGGTGGTATCTCTCTCTGCCATCCCGCTCCGTCCTGTGGGATCTCTCATCCCCATCCCCCTTCCTCCTGTGGGATCTCTCTCCCCCATCCCCATCCCCCTTTCGCCTGTGGGAACTCTCCTCCACATAGAATCATAAAATCATAGAACACTACAGCACAGAAAACAAGCCATTCGGTCCTTCTAGTCTGTACCAAAACCTTATTCCGCTAGTCCCATTGACCTGCACCCAGTCCATAACCCTCCAGTCCTCTCCCATCCATGTATCTATCCAATTTATTCTTAAAGCTTAAGAGTGAGTCCACATTTTCCACATCAGATGACAGCTCGTTCCACACTCTCACCACCCTCTGAGTGAAGAAGTTCCTCCTAATGCTCCCCCTAAACCTTTCCCCTTTCACACTGAAGCCACGTCTTCTCATTTTTGTCTCTCCTAATCTATGCCTATTCGCATTTACCCTGTCTATACCCTCATAATTTTGTAAACCTCTATCAAATCTCCCCTCATTCTTCTATGCTCCAAGGAATAAAGTCCTAACCTGTTCAATCTTTCCTTGTAACTCAACTCCTGAACACCCAGCAACATCCTAGTAAATCTTCTCTGCACTTTTTCAAACTTACTGATATCCTTCCTACAGTTCGGTGATCAGAACTGTACACAATACTCCAAATTTGGCCTCACCAATGCCTTATACAACCTCACCATAATATTCCAACTCCTATACTCAGTACTTTGATTTATGAATGCCAGGATGCCAAGAACCTTTTTTACAACCCTGTCCACCTGTGACGCCACTTTCAGGGGCTTATGTATCTGAACCCCCAGATCCCTCTGTTCCTCCGCACTCCTCAGTGCCCTACCGTTATTGTGTATGTCGTACCTTGATTTGTCCTTCCAAAATGGAACACCTCACACTTGTCTGCATTAAATTCCATCTGCCATTTTCTGGCCCATTTTTCCAGTTGGTCCAGATCCCTCTGCAAGCTTTGAAAGCTTTCCTCGCTGTCCACAACGCCTCTATCTTAGTGTCATCCACAAACCTGCTGATCCAATTTATCAAATTATCATCTAAATCATTGATATAGACAACAAACAACAATGGTCCCAGCACAGATCCCTGAGACACACCACTAGTCACAGGTCTCCAGTCTGAGAAGCAATCATCCACTACCACTCTCTGTCTTCTCCCACACAGCCAATTCGAATCCAGTTTACAACCTCTCCATGGATACCTAGTGTCTGAACCTTCTGAACTAACCTCTTACGTGGGACCTTGTCAAAGGCCTTACTAAAGTTCATGCAGACAACATCCACAGCCTTTCCTTCACATGCATTCTTGGTAACCTCCTCGAAAAACACTACAAGATTCATTAAACATGATCTACCACACACAAAGCCATGTTGACTATCTTTAATCAGCCCTTGGTTGTCCAAATCCTTGTATATCCGATCTCTCAGAACACCTTCTGATAATTTACCTACTACTGATGTCAGGCTCACTGGCCTGTAATTACCTGGTGTACTTTTGGAGCCTTTTTCAAACAACGGAACTACATGAACTACCCTCCAATCCTCCGGCACCGCACCCGTGGCTGAGGACATTTTAAATATTTCTGCCAGGGTCCCTGCAATTTCTACACTAGTCTCTCTCGAGGTCAGAGAAAATATCATGTCAGGCCCGGGGGATTTATCTACCTTTATAAGGCAGCAAGGAGCTCCTCCTCTTTAATCTCTATATGTTCCATGACAGTACTGTTTGTTCGCCTTAATTCCATATCCGCTATGCCAGTTTCCTGTGTAAACACTGATGCAAAAAACCTGTTTAAGTTCTCCCCCATCTCGTGAGGCTCCACACATAGACGACCACTCTGATCTTCTAGGGGACCAATTTTGTCCTTTACTATCCTTTTACTCTTAATATACTTGTAGAAACCCTTCTGGTTTACCTTCACATTATCTGCCAAAGCAACCTCATGTCTTCTTTTTGCCTTCCTGATTTCCTTCTTTAGTATTCGCTTACATTTTCTATACTCTTCAAGTACCTCAATTGTTCCTTGTTGCCTATTTCTGCTAAACACCTACTTAACCAGATCACCAATATCCCTTGTAAACCAAGGTTCCCCATGCCTGTTGACTTTGCCTTTAATCCTGGCAGGAACATGCAAACTCTGCACTCTCAAAATTTCACCCTTGAAGGTGTTCCACTTACTAAACACATCCCTGCCAGAAAACAACTTAACCCAATCCACTCTTCCCATATCCTCTCTCATTTCCACAAAATTGGTCCTTCTCCAATTCAGAACCTTAACTGGTGGATGAGTCCTATCCTTATCCATAACTATCTTGAAATTAATGACATTATGGTCACTGGACCCAAAATGTTTGCTTACACATACTTCTGTCACCTGACCTGTCTGGTTCCCTAATAGGGGATCAGGTACTGCACCCTCTCTCATTGGTACCTCAATATATTGATTTAGAAAACTTTCCTGAACACATTTGACAAACTCCACGCCATCTAACCCTTTCTCAGAGTGGGAGTCCCCGTCAATATGTGGAAATTTAAAATCCTCTACGATTACAACTTTCTGTTTCTTACATCGGTCTGCTAACTCTCTACAGATTTGCTCCTCCAATTCTCTGTGACTATTGGACAGTCTATAATACAACCCTATTCGTGTGGTCACACCTTTCCCGTTCCTCAGCTCCACCCATATGGCCTCTGTAGACGAACCCTGTGGGCATTCCCGTCTACACACAGCTGTGATATTCTCCCTGACTGGTAATGCCACTCCTCCCCCTCTCATCCCTCCGCCCTATGACCTCTGAAACAACAGAAACCCAGAACATGAAGCTGCCAGTCCTGCCCCTCTTGCAAACCAAGTCTTACTAATAGCAATAATGTCGATATCATTATCATGCCAATCCATGCCCTAAACTCATCTGCCTTACCTACAATACTCCTTGCATCAAAATTGATGCACCTGAGAACATTTCTATCACGGACAAACCTTTGATATCTGTCTATACAAGCAGTCCTCGCATGACCCTTATCCTCCTCCACCTCACTATCTGCTCTAACACTCTGGTTCCCCTGCCCCTGCAATCTAGTTTAAAACCCCCGGAGCAGAACTTAATAACCTACCGGCTAGGATGTTAGTCCCCTCCAGTTCAGGTGCAAACTGCCCAATTCGAACTGGCCCCACCTCCCCTGGAAGAAAGCCCAATTGTCCAGAAACATGAACCCCTCCCTCATGCACCATCCCCTCAGCCACGTATTTAGCTGCATTATCTTCCTATTTCTAGCCTCACTAGCACGTGGCACGGGTAGCAATCCACCTGTGAGACCTCACTTTCCCATCCCCCTTCGTCCTCTGGGCTCTCTGTTCCCACTCCCCCTTCCTTCCAACTGTTGGATCTCTCCTCAGCATCCACCTTCCTCCTGTGGGATCTCTCATCCCCATCCCCCTTCCTTCTATGGGATCTCTCATCCCCATCCCCCTTCCTGCCGTGGGATCCCTCATCCCCATCCCCCTTCCTTCTGTGGGATCTCCCTTCCCCATCCACCTTCCTCCTGTGGGATCTCCCTTCCCATTCCGTCCTGCTGTGGGATCTCTCATCCCCATCCCCCTTCCTGCCGTGGGATCTCTCTTCTCCATACACCTTCCTCCTGTGGGATCTCTCTCCCCCATCGACTCCTTCCTGTCGGATCTCTCTTTGGCATGCCCCATTGTCCTGTGGAATTTCTCTGCCCCAACCCCCTTCCTCCTGTGAGATTTCTCTTCCCAATCCCACATCCTCCTGTGGGAACTCTCTTCCACATCCCTCCTCCTCCTGGCCAATCTCTCAACCCCTTCCTGCTTCATCCTGTTTAATCTCTCTCTATATCCCCTTCCTCCTGTGGGATCTCTCTACCCATCTCCCTTCCTCCTGTGGGCTCTCTGTTCCCTATACACCTTCCTCCTGTGGGATCTCTCATCACCAGCTCCCTTCCTCCTGATGAATCGCTCTTCCCCATCCCCATTCCTACAGTGGAATCTCTCTTCTCCACCTCCCATGCTCCTGTGGGATCTCTCTTCCGCATCCCCTTTCACCCTCTGGGGCCTCTGTTCCCATCCCACTTCCATCTGTTGGATCTGTCTTCCCCAACTCCCTTCCTCCTGTGGGATTTAAACTCCCCACCCCTTTCTTCCTGTGGGATCTCTCTTCAATATCCCATTTCCTACAGTGGGATCTCTCTTCCCCATCCACCTGACCCCCGTGGGGGCTCTGTTTCCATCCCTCCACTTCTTACGGGATCTTGCTTCGCCATTTCCCTTCCTCCTGTACATCTCTCTTCCCCATTCCCCATCCTCTTGTGGGATCTCTCTTCCCCATCCCCCTTCATTCTGTGGGATCTCTCTTCCCAATCCCCTACATCGGATGGGATCTCTCTTCCCCGTCCCCCTTCCTCCCGTGGCATTTATTTTCCCCATCACTCTTCCTCCTATGGGATCTCTCCTACTCATCCCCCAACCTCCTGTATGATCTCGCTTCCCCACCCACTTCCTCCTGTCTCATCTCTCGTCCCCATGCCTGATCATCCTATGGGATCTGTATTCCCCATTCCCATTCCTTCTGTGGGATCTATTGTCACCACCCCCCTTCCTTCCGAGGGATTGCTCTTCCCCATTCCACTTCCTCCTGTGGGATCTCTTTTCCCCATCCCCTTACTCCTGCAGGGCCTTGTTTCGAAAACCTGCCACATCCTGTCAGATCGCTCTTTGGCATGCCCCATTGTCCTGTGTAATTTCTCTTCCCCATCCCCCTTCCTCCTGTGAGATTTCTCTTCCCAATCCCACATCCTCCTGTGGGAACTGTCTTCCACATCCCTCCTCCTCCTGGCCGATCTCTCAACCCCATCCCCCTTCATCCTGGTTAATCCCTCTCTCTCCTTCCCCCTTCCTCCCATGGGATCTCTCTTCCCCGTCCCCCTTCCTCCTGTGGGATCTCTCTTCGCCATCCCATTCCTCCTGTGGGATCTCTCTTCCCCATCCCCATTCCTCCTGTGGGATCTCTCTTCCCCATCCCCCTTCCTCCTGTGGTTTCCCCAATCCCCATCCCCCTTCATCTTGTGGGATCTCTCTTTCACACCCCCCTCCTCCTGCGGGACATCTCTTCCACATCCCTCCTCCTGGCCGATCTCTCAACCCCTTCCCCCTTCATCCTGTTTAATCCCTCTCTCTTCTCTCCCCTTCCTCCCATGGGACCTCCCTTCACCATCCACTTCTTCCAGTGGGATCTCTCTTCGCCATCCCCCTTCCTCCTGTGGGATCTCTCTTCCCCTTCCCACATCCTCCTGTGGGACAACCCTTCCCCATCTCCCTCCTGTGAGATCTCTCTTCCTCATCCCGCTTACTCCTGTGGGGTCTCTCTTCCCCATCCCCTTTCCTCCGGTGGGGTCTCTCTTCCCATCCCCCTTCCTCCTGTGGGATCTCTCTTCCCCATCCCCCTTCCTCCGGTGGGATCGCTTTTCCCCATCCCCCTTCCTCCTGTGGGGTCTCTCTTCCCCATCCCGCTTCCTCCTGTGGGATCTCTCTTCCCCATCCCCCTTCCTCCGGTGGGATCGCTTTTCCCCATCCCCCTTCCTCCTGTGGGGTCTCTCTTCCCCATCTCCCTTCCTCCTGTGGGGTCTCTCTTCCCCATCCCCCTTCCTCCTGTGGGATCTCTCTTCCCCATCCCCCTTCCTCCTGTGGGATCTCTCCCCCCATCCCCCTTCCTCCTGTGGCATCTCTCTTCCCCATCTCCTTTCACCCTGCGAGTTCTCTCTTCCCCTTCCCACATCCTCCTGTGGGACATCCCTTCCCCATCTCCCTCCTGTGAGATCTCTCTTCCTCATCCCCCTTACTCCTGTGGGGTCTCTCTTCCCCATCCCCTTTCCTCCGGTGGGGTCTCTCTTCCCCATCCCCCTTCCTCCTGTGGGATCTCTCTTCCCCATCCCCCTTCCTCCGGTGGGATCGCTTTTCCCCATCCCCCTTCCTCCTGTGGGGTCTCTCTTCCCCATCCCCCTTCCTCCTGTGGGATCTCTCTTCCCCATCCCCCTTCCTGCGGTGGGATCACTTTTCCCCATCCCCCTTCCTCCTGTGTGGTCTCTCTTCCCCATCCCCCTTCGTCCTGTGAGGTCTCTCTTCCCCATCCCCCTTCCTCCTGTGGGATCTCTCTTCCCCATCCCCTTCCTCCTGTGGGATATCTCTTCCCCATCCCCCTTCCTCCTGTGGGATCTCTCTTCCCCATCCCCCTTCCTCCTCATGGATCTCTCTTCCCCACTCCTATTCCTCCTGTGGTTCCTCTGTTCCATGTCCCCACTTCCTGAGGTATCTCTCCTACTCATCCGCTATCCTCCTGTATGATCTCTCTTCCACGTCCCCCCCCCCCTTCCTATCAGATCTCTCTTCCCCATGCTCCTTCCTCCTGTGAGATTTATCTTCCCCTCTCCCTTTCTTCCTGTGGGATCTCTTTTCCCCATCCCCCTTCCTGCTATGTAATGTCTCTTCCCTGTCAGATTTATCTTCCCCACCAGCTTTGTTCCTCTGGGTACACTCTTTCCCATCCTCTTCCTTCTGTTGGACATCTTTTCCACATTCTGCTTCCTCCTCTGGGCTTTCTTCAGCAACAACTTCCTGCTGTTGGATCTCCCTTCCCCATCACCTTCCTTCTGTGGGATCTCTATTCCCCTTCCCCCTTCCTCCTGTGGGATCTCTCTTCCCCATCACCTTCCTCCTGTGGGATCTCTATTCCCCTTCCCCCTTCCTCCTGTTGGATCTCCCTTCCCCATCACCTTCCTCCTGTGGGATCTCTATTCCCCTTCCCCCATCCTCCAGTGGGATCTCTCTTCCCCATCCCCCTTCCTCCTGTAGGATCTCTCTTCCCCATCCCCCATCCTCCAGTGGGATCTCCCTTCCCCATCCCCCGTCCTCCTGTGTGATCTCCCTTCCCCATCACATTCCTCCTGTGGGATCTCTCTTCCCCATCCCCCTTCCTCCTGTGGGATCTCCCTTCCCCATCCCCCATCCTCCTGTGGGATCTCCCTTCCCCATCCCCCTTCCTCCTGTGGGATCTCCCTTCCCCATCCCCCATCCTCCTATGGGATCTCCCTTCCCCATCACCTTCCTCCTGTGGGATATCTATTCTTCTTCCCCCATCCTCCAGTGGGATCTCTCTTCCCCATCCACCTTCCTCCTGTGGGATCTCTATTCCCCTTCCCCCATCCTCCAGTGGGATCTCCCTTCCCCATCCCCTTCCTCCTGTGGGATCTCTCTTCCCCATCCCCTTCCTCCTGTGGGATCTCTCTTCCCCATCTCCCTTCCTCCTATGCGATCTCTCTACCCCATCCCCCTTCCCCCTGCGAGTTCTCTCTTCCCCTTCCCACATCCTCCTGTGGGACATCCCTTCCCCATCTCCCTCCTGTGAGATCTCTCTTCCCCATCCCCCTTACTCCTGTGGGATCTCTCTTCCCCATCCCCCTTCCCCCTGCGAGTTCTCTCTTCCCCTTCCCACATCCTCCTGTGGGATATCCCTTCCCCATCTCTCTCGTGCGAGTTCTCTCTTCCCCATCCCCCTTCCTCCGGTGGGATCGCTTTTCCCCTTCCCCTTTCCTCCTGTGGGATCTCTCTTCCCCTTCCCACATCCTCCTGTGGGGTCTCTCTTCCCCATTTCCCTTCCTCCTGTGGGAGCTCTCTTCCCATTCGCCCTTACGACTGAGTGAACTCTCCTCCCCACAGCCCTTCATAGAATCATAAAACACCAGCACACAGAAAACAAGCCATCTGGCCCTTCTGCTCTGTGCCGAAACTTTATTCCACTTGTCCCAGTGACCTGTACCCAGTCCATAACCCTCCAGACCTCCCCCATCCATGTATCTATCCAATTTATTCTTAAAGCTTAAGAGTGAGTCCACATTTTCTACATCAAATGGCAGCTCGTTCCACACTCTCACCACTCTCTCAGTGAAGAATTTCCCCCGAAACCTTTCCCCTTTCACCCTGAAGCCAAGTCCTCCTGTAATTTATCTCTCCTAATGTATGTGGAAAGAGCCTATTCTCATTTACCCTGTCTATACCCCTCAGAGTTTTGTCAACCTCTTTGAAATCCCCCCGCATTCTTCTGCGCTCCAAGGAATAAAGTCGTAATCTGTTCAATCTTTCCCTGTAACTCAACTCCTGAAGACCCGGCAACATCCTAGTAAATCTTCTCTGCATTCTTTCAACCATACTGATATCCTTCCTATAGTTCAGTGACCAGAACTGCACACAATACTCCAAATTTGACCTCACCAATGTCCTTTACAACCTCACCATAATATTCCAACTCCTATACTCAGTACTTTGATTTATGAATGTCAGGATGCCAAAAGCCTTCTTTACAACTCTGTCTACCTGTGATGCCACTTTCAGGGAATTATGTACCTGAACTCCCAGATCCCTTTGTTCCTCCACACTCCTCAGTGCCCTACCATTTACTGTGTATGTCCTACCTTGATCTGTCTTTCCAAAATGCAACACCTCACACTTGTCTGCATTAAAGTGGTGACTAGTGGTGTGCCTCAGGGATCTGTACTGGGTCCAATGTTGTTTGTCATATGCATTAATGATCTGGATGATGGAATGGTAAATTGGATTAGTAAGTATGCAGATAGTACTAAGATAGGTGACGTTGTGGATAATGAAGGTTTCAAAGCTTGTTGTTCAAAGATTTAGGCCAGTTAAAAGAGTGGGCTGAAAGATAGCAGATGGTGTTTAATGTTGATATGTGTGAGGTGATACATTTTGGTAGGAATAATCCAAAAAGGACATACATGGTAAATGGTAGGGCATTGAGGAATGCAGCAGAACAGAGTGATCTAAGAATAATGGTGCATAGTTCCCTGAAGGTGGAATCTCATGTGGATAGGGTGGTGAAGAAAGCTTTTGGTATACTGGCCATTATAAATCAGAGCATTGAGTATAGGAGTTGGGATGTAATGTTAAAATTGTACAAGGCATTGTTAAGGCCAAATTTGGAGTATTGTGTACAGTTCTGGTGACCGAATTATAGGAAAGATGTCAACAAAATAGAGAGAGTACTAAGTAAATTTACTAGAATACTACCTGGGTTTCAGCACCTAATGAACAAGTTAGGTCTTTATTCTTTGGAGCGTAGAAGGTTGAGGGGGGACTTGATAGAGGTATTTAAAATTATGAGGGGGATAGATAGAGTTGACATGGATAGTCTTTTTTCCATTCAGAGTAGGAGAGATTCGAACAAGAGGGAATGAGTTGAGAGTGAAAGGACAAAAGTTTAGGGGTATCACAAGGGAGATCTTCTTTACTCAGAGAGTGGTAGCTGTGTGGAACGAGCTTCCAGTAGAAGTGGTAGAGGCAGGTTCAATGTTGTCATTTAAAAAAAATTGGATAGTAATATGGACAGCAAAGGAATGGAATGGGGGGTTATGGGCTGAGTGCAGGTAGGTGGGACTAGGTGAGACTAAGTGAGAGTAAGCATTCGGCACAGACTAGAAAGGCCGAGATGGCCTGTTTCCGTGCTGTAATTGTTATATGGTTATATGTCATACGTTCTAAATTCCATCTGTCATTTTCTGGCCCATTTTTCCAGATGGTCCAGATCCCTCTGCAAGCTATCAAAGCCTTCCTCACTGTCCACAACGCCTCCATCTTAGTGTCATCAGCAAACCTGCTGATCCAATTTATCACATTATCATCTAGATCATTGATATAGACAACAAACAACAATGGTCCCAGCACAGATCCCTGAGACCCACCACTAGTCACAGGCCTCCAGTCTGAGAAGCAATCATCCACTACCACTCTCTGTCTTCACCCACAGAGCCAATTTGAATCCAGTGTACAACCTCTCCATGGATACCTACTGTCTGAACCTTCTGAACTGACCTTTTATGTGTGGGATCTTGTCAAAGACCTTACTAAAGTTCATGCAGACAACATCCACAGCCTTTCCTTCATATGCATTCTTGGTAACCTCCTCGAAAAACACTACAAGATTCATTAAACATGATCTACCACACACAAAGCCATGTTGACTATCTTTAATCAGCCCTTGGCTGTCCAAATCCTTGTATATCCAATCTCTCAGAACACCTTCTGATAATTTACCTACTACTGATGTCAGGCACACTGGCCTGTAATTACCTGGTGTACTTTTGGAGCCTTTTTCAAACAACGGAACTACATGAACTACCCTCCAATCCTCTGGCACCGCACCCGTGGCTGAGGACATTTTAAATATTTCTGCCAGGGCCCCTGCAATTTCTACACTAGTCTCTCTCAAGGTCCGAGGAAATATGTCAGGCCCCGGGGGACTTATCTACCTGTATTCACTGTAAGGCAGCAAGCAGCTCCTCCTCTTTAATCTCTATATGTTCCATGACACTACTGTTTGTTTGCCTTAATTCCATATCCGCTATGCCAGTTTCCTGTGTAAACACTGATGCAAAAAACCTGTTTAAGATCTCCCCCATCTCGTGAGGCTCCACACATAGACGACCACTCTGATCTTCTAGGCGACCAATTTTGTCCTTTACTATCCTTTTACTCTCAATATACTTGTAGGAACCCTTCTGGTTTACCTTCACATTACCTGCCAAAGCAACCTCATGTCATCTTTTTGCCTTCCTGATTTCCTCCTTTAGTATTCCCTTACATTTTCTATACTCTTCAAGTATCTAATTTCTTCTTTGTTGCCTACACCTGCTAAACACCTACTTAACCAGATCGCCAATATCCCTCGAAAACCAAGGTTCCCTAGGCCTGTTAACTTTGCCTTTAATCCTGGCAGGAACATGCAAACTCTGCAGTCTCAAAATTTCACCCTTGAAGGTGTTCCACTTACTGAACACATCCTTGCCAGAAAACAACTTATCCCAATCCACTTTTCCCAGATCCTCTCTCATTTCCACAAAATTGGCCCTTACCAATTCAGAACCTTAACTGGTGGACCAGTCCTATCCTTATCCATAATTATCTTGAACCTAATGACATTATGGTCACTGGACCCAAAATGTTTGCTTACACATACTTCTGTCACCTGACCTGTCTGGTTCCCTAATAGGGGATCAGGTACTGCACCCTCTCTCATTGGTACCTCAATATATTGATTTAGAAAACTTTCCTGAACACATTTGACAAACTCCACGCCATCTAACCCTTTCTCAGAGTGGGAGTCCCCGTCAATATGTGGAAATTTAAAATCCTCTACGATTACAACTTTCTGTTTCTTACATCGGTCTGCTAACTCTCTACAGATTTGCTCCTCCAATTCTCTCTGACTATTGGACAGTCTATAATACAACCCTATTCGTGTGGTCACACCTTTCCCGTTCCTCAGCTCCACCCATATGGCCTCTGTAGACGAACCCTCCGGGCTGCCCCGTCTGCGCACAGCTGTGTGATTCCCCTGACTGGTAATGCCACTCCTCCCACTTTCATCCTTCACCCCTGTCACGTCTGAAACAACGGAACGCCGGAACATGAAGCTGGCGCTTTTAAGGAATATAAAAGTGGATAAATCTCCGGATCCTGACAGGATATTCTCTCGGACCATGAGGGACGTTAGTGTAGAAATAGCAGGGGCTCTGACAGAAATATTTCAAATGTTATTAGAAACGGGGATGGTGCCGAAGGATTGGCGTATTGCTCATGTGGTTCCATTGTTTAAAAAGGGTTCCCAGAGTAAACCTAGCAATTATAGGCCTGTCAGTTTGACGTCAGTGGTGGGTAAATTAATGGAAGGTATTCTTAGAGATGGTATATATAATTATCTGGATAGACAGGGTCTGATTAGGAACAGTCATCATGGATTTGTGCGTGAAAGGTCATGTTTGACATACCTTATTGAATTTTTTGAAGAGGTTACAAGTAAAGTTGACGAGGGTAAAGCAGTGGATGTTGTCTATATGGACTTCATTAAGGCCCTTGACAAGGTTCCGCACAGAAGGTTAATTAGGAAGATTTGATCGTTAGGTATTAATACTGAAGCAGTAAAATGGATTCAACAGTGTCTGGATGGGAGATGCCAGAGAGTAGTGGTGGATAACTGTCAGGTTGGAGGCTGGTGACTCGTGGTGGGCCTCAGGGATCTGTACTGGGTCTAATGTTGTTTGTCATATACATTAATGATCTGGATGATGGGGTGGTAAATTGGATTGGTAAGTATGCAGATGATACTAAGGTAGGTGGCGTTGTGGATAATGAAGTAGGTTTTAAAAGTTTGCAGAGAGATTTAGAACAGTTAGAGGAGTGGGCTGAACAATGGCAGATGGAGTTTAATGCTGATAAGTGTGAGGTACTGCATTTTAGTAGGAATAATCCAAATAGGACATACATGGTAAATTGTAGGGCATTGAAGAATGCAGTAGAACAGGGTGATCTAGGAATAATGGTGCATAGTTCCCTGAAGGTGGAATCTCATGTGGATAGTGTGGTGAAGAAAGCTTTTGGTATGTTGGCCTTTATAAATCAGAGCATTGAGTATAGGAGTTGGGATGTAATGTTAAAATTGTACAAGGCATTGGTAAGGCCAAATTTGGAGTATTGTGTACAGTTCTGGTCACCGAATTATAGGAAAGATGTCAATAAAATAGAGAGAGTACCGAGGAGATTTACTAGAATGTTACCTGGGTTTCAGCACCTAAGTTACACAGAAAGATTGAACAAGTTAGGTCTTTATTCTTTGGAGCATAGAAGGTTGAGGGGGGACGATAGAGGTATTTAAACTTATGAGGGGGATAGATAGAGTTGACGTGGATAGGCTTTTTCCATTGAGAATAGTGGAGATTCAAACAAGAGGACATCAGTTGAGAGTTAGGGGGCAAACGTTTAAGGGTAATATGATGGGTAATTTCTTTACTCAGAGAGTGGTCGCTGTGTGGAATGAGCTTCCAGTAGAAGTGGTAGAGGCAGGTTCGGTATTGTCATTTAAAGTAAAATTGGATAGGTATATGGACAGGAAAGGAATGGAGGGTTATGGGCTGAGTACGGGTCAGTGGGACTAGGTGAGTGTAAGCATTCGGCACGGACTAGAAGGGCCGAAATGGCCTGTTTCCGTGCTGTAATTGTTATATGTTTATATAGTTATTAGTCCTGCCCCTCCTGCAACCAAGTCTTACTAATAGCAATGATGTTGATATCATCATGTGCCAATCCACGACCTAAACTCATCTGCCTTACCTACAATACTCCTCGTATGGAAATAGATGTACCTGAGAACATTTCTATCACGTACAAACCTTTGATATCTGTCTATACAAGCAGTCCTCACATGACCCGTATCCTCCTCCACATCACTATCAGCTCTAACACACTGCACCCTCCGCTTACAATCTGGTTTAAAACCCCCTGAGCAGAACTTGCCTAACCTACCGGCAAGGATGTTAGTCCCCTCCAGTTCAGGTGCAAACTGTCCAATTCGAACTGGTCGCACCTCTCCTGGAAGAAAGCCCAATTGTCCAGAAACATGAACCCCACCCTCATGCACCATCCCCTCAGCCACGTATTTAGCTGCATTATCTTCCTATTTCTAGCCACACTAGCACATAGCACGGGGAGCAATCCACCTGTGGGATCTCCCTTCCCCTTCCCCCTTCCTCCTGTGCGATGTCCCTTCCCCATCCCCCTTCCTCCTGTGGGATGTCCCGTCCCCGTCCCCCTTCCACCTGTGGGATCTCACTTCCCCATCCCCCCTCCTCCTGTGGGATCTCTCTTCCCCATCCCCCCTCCTCCTGTGGGATCTCTCTTCCCCTTCCCCCTTCCTCCTGTGGGATCTCTCTTCCCGATCCCCCTTCCTCCTGTGGGATCTCACTTCCCCATCCCCCCTCCTCCTGTGGGATCTCTCTTCCCCTTCCCCCTTCCTCCTGTGGGATCTCTATTCCCCATCCACCTTTCTTCTGTGGGGCTTCTGTTGTCATACCCCACCCTTCTTGTGGGTCTCCCTTCCACATCTTCCTTCCTCTTCAGGGATCTATCACTTCCCCTTCCCCCTTCCACCTGTGGGATCTCTCTACCACATCCCCCTTCCTCCTGTGGTATCTCTCTTCCCCATCCCCCTTCCTACTTTCAGATCTCTCGTCCAACGAACTCCTGTGGGATCTCTCTTCCCCCTCCCCCTTCCTCCTTTGGGATCTCTCTTCCCCATCCCCCTTCCTCCTGAGGGATCTCTCTTCCCCATCCCCCTTTCTTGTGTGGGGCCTCTGTTCCCATCCCCCACTCTTCCTGTGGGATCTCTCGTCCCCATCCCTTTGGCTCGGTTGGGTCTATTTCACTGTGTCCCAATGACATTTCTGCATTTCGGTCAGGAACATTTTGTTTAGCCATCGGGGAATGGGACAGAATATGTGGAGTTTACAGGGTCACACCGACAGACTAAATTACCGACATTTGGTGAATACGCTGGAGCTGGTCAGTGAGGGACATTGGCAGTGATGGGAACTCCGATCAGCGATTTACTGAAGGGTTTAATGTTTCCTGAAATATCCGAGAGACAGAAATTCCCTCAGACCCACGGTTTGAATCACTTTGTTCATCATCTGTCTGTTTGTGTTTAGACTTGAGAGGAATGACCTGGGAGATTCAGGAGTGAAACTGGTGTCTGCGACTCTGAGGAACCCTGAGTGTAAAATACAGAAACTGGGGTAAGTACCAGACTGTGGGAGATTGTGTTTACAGTCACTGGGTGTCTGACACTGAACATTAATGTGATCAGTAGAAACAAAGAAACATAGAAAACCTACAGCACAATACAGGCCCTTCGGCCCACAACGCTGTGCCGAACATGTTTCTACTTTAGAATTACCTCGGTTTTACCCATAGCCGTCCATATTTCTAAGCTCCATGTAGCCATCCTGGAGGTTAAAGATCCGATCGTTTCCGCCTCCACCACCGCCGCCAGCAGCCCGTTCCACGCACTCACCACTCTCTGTATAAAAAAACTTATCCCTGACATCTCCTCTGTACCTACTTCCAAGCACCTTAAAACTATGCCCTCTCGTGCTAGCCATTTCAGCCCTAGGGAAAAGCCTCTGACTATCCACATGATCAATACTTCTCATTATCTTGTACACCTCTATCAAATCACCTCTCAATCTCCGTCACTCCAAGAGAAAAGGCCGAGTTCACTCAACCTATTCTCGTAAGGCATGCTCCCCAATCCAGGCAACATCCTTGGAAATCTCCTCTGAACCCTTTCTATGGTTTCCACGTCCTTCCTATAGTGAGGCGACCAGAATTGAGCACAGTATTCCAAGTAGGGTCTGACCAGGGTCCTGTATAGCTGCAACATATAACCATATAACAATTACAGCACGGAAACAGGCCATCTTGGCCCTCCTAGTCCGTGCCGAACGCTTACTCTCACCTAGTCCCACTGACCGGCACTCAGCCCATAACCCTCCATTCCTTTCCTGTCCATATACCTATCCAATTTTACTTTAAATGACAATACCGAACCTGCCTCTACCACTTCTACTGGAAGCTCGCTCCACACAGCTACCACTCTCTGAGTAAAGAAATTCCCCCTCGTGTTACCCTTAAACTTTTGCCCCCTAACTCTCAAATCATGTCCTTTTGTTTGAATCTCCCCTACTCTCAATGGAAAAAGTCTATCCACGTCAACTCGATCTATCCCCCCTCATAATCTCTCAACTGTTAAACATTACCTCTCGATTCTTAAACTCAATCCCACGACTGATGAAGGCCAATACACTGTACGCCCTTTTAACTACAGAGTCAACCTGCATAGCATCTTTGAGTGTCCTATGTACTCAGACCCCAAGATCCCTCTGATCCTCCACACTGCTAAGAGTCTTACCATTAATACTATATTCTGCCATCATATTTGACCTACCAAAGTAAACCACTTCACACTTATTTGGGTTGAACTCCATCTGCCACTTCTCAGCCCAGTTTTGCATCCTACAATGTCCCATTGTAAACTCTGACAGCCCTCCACACTATCCACAACACCCCCAAGCTTTGTGTCATCATCATATTTACTAACCCTACCCTCCACTTCCTCGTCCAGGTCATTTATAAAAATCACAAAGACTTGGGGTCCCAGAACAGATCCCTGAGGCACTCCACTGGTCACCGGCCTCCATGCAGAATATGACCCGTCTACAACCACTCTTTGCCTTCTGTGGGCAAGCCAGTTCTGGATCCACAAAGCAATGTCCCCTTGGATCCCATGCCTCCTTACTTTCTCAATAAGTCTTGCATGGTGTACCTTATCAAATGCCTTGCTGAAATCAATATACACTGCATCTTCTTCCTTCCTTCATCAATGTGTTTAGTCACATCCTCAACAAAAGCATTCAGACTCGTAAGGCACAACCTGCCTTTGACAAAGCCATGCTGACTATTCCTATTCATATTTTGCCTCTCCAGATGTTCATAAATCCTACCTCTCAGGATCTTCTCCATCAACTTACCAACCACTGAAGTAAGACTCACTGGTCTATAATTTCCTGGGCTAACCCTACTCCCTTTCTTGAATAAGTGAACGAGATTCGCAACCCTCCAATCCTCCGGAACCTCTCATGTCCTCATTGATGATGCAAAGATCATCGCCAGAGGCTCAGCAATCTCTTCCCTCGCTTCCAACAGTCGCCTGGTGTACACCTTTTCCGGTCGCGGTGACTTATCCAACTTTATGCTTTCCAAAAGCTCCACCACATATTTCTTAATATCTACATTCTCAAGCTTTTCAGTCCACTGCAAGTCATCCCTACAATTGCCAAGATCCTTTTCCGACATGAATACTGAAGCAAATGGTTCATTAAATATCTCTGCTATTTCCTCCGGTTCAATACGCTCTTTTCCATTGTCACACTTGATTCGTCCTATTCTGTCACGTCTTATCCTCTTGCTCTTCACATACTTGCAGAATGCTTTAGGGTTTTCCTTAATCCTGTCCGCCAAGGCCTTCTCATGGCCCCTTCCAGCTCTCCTGATTTCATTCTTAAGCTCCTTCCTGCTAGCCTTATAATCTTCCAGATTCATATCACTACCTCGTTTTTGAACCTTTTGTAAGCTCTTCTTTTCTTCTTGACTAGATTTACAACAGCCTTTGTACATCACAGATCTTGTCCCCTACCATCCTTTCCATGTCTCATTGGAACGCACCTTCTCAGAACCCCATGTAAATATCCCTTGAACATTTTCTACATTGCTTCGGTACTATTCTCTGACAACATCTGTTTCCAATTCATGCTTACAAGTTCCAACCTGATAGCCCCATAGTTCCCCTTTCTCCAATTAAAGGTTTCCCTAACTTAACTGACCCATACCTCTCCAAAGGTGTGGTAAAAGAGACAAAATTGTGATCACTATCTCCAAAATGCTCTCCCACTGAGAGACCTGACACCTGACCAGGTTCATTTCCCAATAGCAGATCAAGTACAACCTCTCCTCTTGTAGGCTTATCTACATATTGTGTCAGAAAACCTTCCTGAACACACCTAACAAACTCCACTCCATCTAAACTCCTCACTCTAGGGAGATACCAATCAATATTTGGCAAGTTCGAATCTCACACCTCACCAACCCTGTTATTAAAACTCCTTTCCAGAATCTGTCTCCCTATCTGCTCCTCGATGTCCCTGTTACTGTTGGGTGGTCTATACAAAACACCCAGTAGTGTTATTGACCCCTTCCTGTTCCTAACTTCCACCCAGAGATGCCGTAGTGTCCTCCTTTTCTGTAGCCGTGACACTATCTCTGATCAACAGTGCCACGTCCCCACCTCTTTTGCCTCCCTCCCTGTCCTTTCTGAAACAATTAAATCCTGGCACGTGAAGTAGCCATTCCTGCCCCTGCACCATCCTAGTCTCTGTAATGGCCACCACATCATATCTCTGAGAGCTGATCCACGCTCTGAGCTCATCCGTTTTATTCATCATACTCCTTGCATTAAAATAGACACATCTCAAACCATCGGACTGAGTGCCTCCCTTCTCTATCACCTGCGTATCCTCCCTTTCACACTGTCTCCAAGTTCTCTCTATTTGTGAGCCAACCTCCCTCTCCTCCATCACATCAATTTGGATCCCTCCCCCCAGCAATTCTAGTTTAAACTCTCCCCAGTAGCCTTAGTAAACCTCCCTGCCAGGATATTGGTCCTCCAGGGATTCAAATGCAACCCATCCTTTTTGTACAGGTCACTCCTGCCCCCAAAGAGGTCCCAATGATCCAGAAATCTGAATCCCTGCCTCCTGCTCCAATCCCTCAGTCAATGCGTTTATCCTCCACCTCATCCTAATCTTATTCTCACTGTCACGTGGCACAGGCAGTAATTCCAAGATCACTACCTCTGAGGTCCTGCTTCTCAACTTCCTTCCTAACTCCCTGTAGTCTACTTTCAGGACCTCTTCCCTTTTCCTACCTATGTCACTGGTACCAATATGTACCACAACCTCTGGCTGTTCTCTCTCTCACCGCAGGATATCTTGGACGTGATCAGAAACATCCCAGACCTTGGCACCTATGAGGCAAACTACCATCCGAGTTTCCTTCCTGCCACCACAGAATCGTCTGTCTGACCCCCTGACTATAGTCCCCTATCTCTGCTGCCTTCCTCTTCCTTTCCCTGCCCTCCTGAGCCACAGGGCCAGACTCTGTGCCAGAGGCACTGACACTGATGCTCCCCAACCCATAGGCCACCCCCCTCCGGCAGTTCTCGAACAGGGGTACTTATCGTCAAGGGGAATAGCCACAGGGGTACTCTCTAGTACCTGCCTCTTGCCCTTCCCTCTCCTCACTGTGACCCATTTCTTCAGTCTCCCATGGCCCCGGTGTGACCACCTGCCTGTGACTCCTCTCTATCACCTCCTCGCTCTCCCTGATCAGACGAAGGTCATCGAGCTGCATCTCCAGTTCCCTAACTCGGTCCCTAAGGAGCAGCAGCTCGACACACCGGGTGCAGATGTTGCCGTCCAGGAGGCTGGGAGTCTCCAGGATCTCCCACATCTGACACCGAGCACAGAAAACC
Organism: Hemitrygon akajei; assembly: GCF_048418815.1. Classification (NCBI taxonomy): domain Eukaryota; kingdom Metazoa; phylum Chordata; class Chondrichthyes; order Myliobatiformes; family Dasyatidae; genus Hemitrygon; species Hemitrygon akajei. The sequence continues at coordinate 3,264,427 of NW_027331933.1, read as the reverse complement.
AGCCTCACACACATACTCTCTGTCTGTATTGTCAACAGATAAACTACCTCGCCTCGACCCTTTATCGCCGAAGCCCCGTTGAGCCAAAGCCTTCCTACTCTGTCTCCCGCTCCTCTGACGCTCGCTCTGTAAATCTGTCTTCCTTTTAAACTGTTCTCGCTGTTCTCACTGGCCGACTTGTGCAGTCGTGCTGAGGAAAAAAATCAGTAATTGTGTTACTGATAAACACTGGGGATTTGTACCATCGCCTGTCTCTCTCTGTCCTTCACCCTCACTCTCTCTCATCTCCAGGCTGGGGGGTGTCGGTCTCACAGATTCTGGTGCTGAGGATCTCGTCTCCGCTCTCAGTACAAACCCATCACTGACGGAGCTGGACCTGGGTGGTAATGAACTGGGAGATTCAGGAGTGAAACTGGTGTCTGCGGCTCTGAGGAACCCGGGGTGTAAAATACAGAAACTGGGGTAAGTACCAGACTGTGGGAGATTGTGTTTACAGTCACTGGGTGTCTGACACTGAACATTAATGTGATCAGTAATGGTGTTACTGATAAACACTGGGGATTTGTACCGTCTCCTGTCTCTCTGTGTCCTTCACCCTCACTCTCTCTCATCTCCAGGCTGAACAATGTCGGTCTCACAGATTCTGGTGCCGAGGATCTCGTCTCCGCTCTCAGTACAAACCCATCACTGACGGAGCTGGACCTGAGTTATAATAAACTGGGGGATTCAGGAGTGAAACTGGTGTCTGCGGCTCTGAGGAACCCGGAGTGTAAAATACAGAAACTGGGGTAAGTACCAGACTGTGGGAGATTGTGTTTACAGTCACTGGGTGTCTGACACTGAACATTAATGTGATCAGTAATTGTGTTACTGATAAACACTGGGGATTTGTACCGTCTCCTGTCTCTCTGTGTCCTTCACCCTTACTCTCTCTCATCTCCAGACTGTTCCGTGTCGGTCTCACAGATTCTGGTGCCGAGGATCTCGTCTCCGCTCTCAGTACAAACCCATCACTGACGAGGCTGGACCTGACATCAAACTCTCTGACAGACGGATCTGTCTCCGCTCTCCACCGCCTCATACTGACCCTCCCGAGTCTGGAGTGGATCCAGTGAGTGTTTGTGTTAATGTTCAATGTGATAAAATATCAGCGGATCCGCGGGTTTTCTGCTGATATTTGTCTGTGAGTGTTGTTGAAACATTAACCCCGGTCCCCTGTTACTGACACTGTTGTGTAATCTGTTTATTTCATCTTTATTCTCGCATCTGTTTCAGGCTGTTGGGGAATCGGTTCAGTGAGACCGGGAGGAAGGAACTGAGATCTCTGCAGGAACTCAGACTCGGACTGACAGTGTGCGTGTGAACATCCCCGCCCGCGGGACGGGGACATTTGGCCGACTACCCGCCCTCCCCTTTAACTCCCGCCCTTACCTTTAACGGCCGCGCGCCGGGGCTGATTCCCAACGGTTTTAACGGAACCGGCTCGGGCCCCGCGCTGTGTGCGTCGCTCGCAGCGGTCCGCAGTGACGTGTTTCCGCCTGCTGTCCGGCGGGGAAGCTTCCGCCGGATGTGCGTGTTCGAGACTCCCACGTGACACCCCGGGGAATTACCCAGACAGGAAGAGCCCGGGGTCCGGGGCTCAGTCTGGGACATCGGTGTCCCGGGGTGGGGGGGATTATCCCGGGAGAGAATCCTTTTGCTCCCTTTGCTGAGGGCGGTGCATTCGGCAGTCTGGCCGATATAATGATGTTAAATTGACAAATACCTCGGCAGTGACCCTGGATCTGCAGCGATCCCGGACACGGCCCTGAAGTGTGATTTTCTAATCATCGGTTCCCCGATGCAGAGTGACGGTCAGAAACGGGACTGATTATTCAACCGGTCACTCGTTGTCGCTGGTCGGTTAATTGTGTGTGACTGTGAGAGAGTCGATTTACATTTGTCATGATTATATCAATAAACCGCTGTAACTTAGTGTCTTGGTGTCTGACTTTGGTCTCATTATAGGAGAATCAGTGACATGGGGTTACTGCTGCCCCCAGCACCCGATGAACTGAAATGGTAGGGCATTGAGGAATGCAGTAGAACAGAGTGATCTCGGAATAATGGTGCATAGTTCCCTGAAGGTGGAATCTCATGTGAATAGGGTGCTGAAGAAACCTTTTGGTATGCTGGCCTTTATAAATCAGAGCATTCAGTCGAGGAGTTGGGATGTACAATTGGAAAAGGCATTGATCAGGCCGAATTTGGAGTATTGTGTACAGTTCTGGTCACCGAATTATAGGAAAGATGTCACCAAAACAGAGAGAGTACAGAGAAGATTAACTAGAATGTTACCTGGGTTTCAGCACCTAAGTAACAGGGAAAGGTTGAACAAGTTAGGTCTTTATTCTTCGGAGCGTAGAAGGTTGAAGGGGGGGGTCTTAATAGAGGTATTTAAAATTATGAGGGGGATAGATAGAGTTGATGTAGAAAAGATTTTTCCATTGAAAGTAGGGGAGATTCAAACAAGAGAACATGAGTTGAGAGTCAGGGGGCAAAAGTTTAGGGGTAACAGGAGGGAGAACTTCTTTACTCAGAGAGTGGTAGCTGTATGGAACGAGCTTCCAGTAGAAGTGGCAGAGTCGGGTTTAATTTTGTCATTTAAAAAAAAATTGGATAGGTATATGGACAGGAGAGGAATGGATGGTTATGGGGTGAGTGCAGGTCAGTGGGACATGGTAGAGAGTGAGTGTTTAGCACGGAAGAGAAGGGCCAAGATGGCCTGTCCCATCACACACACCCGGGTTCAGACACAGACTGAATGTCCCTCCACACTGTCCCATCACACACTCCCGGGGACAGACACAGAGTGAATCTCCCTCCACACCGTCCCATCACACAATCCCGGGGTCAGACACAGAGTGAATCTCCCTCCACACTGTCCCATCACACACTCCCGGGGTCAGAGACAGAGTGAATCTCCCTCAACACCGTCCCATCACACACTCCCAGGGTGAGACACAGAGTGAATCTCCCTCTGCATTGTACCAGCACACACTCCTGGGGTCAGACATAGAATGAAGCTCCCTCGACACCATCCATCAGACACTCCCCCGGCACAGTCACAGAGTGAAGCTACCCCCACATCGTCCCGTCACACACACCCGGGTTTAGACACAGACTGAATGTCCCTCCACACTGTCCCATCACACACTCCCAGGGTGAGACACAGAGTGAATCTCCATCTGCATCGTACCATCACATACTTCCGGGGTCAGACACAGAGTGAATCTCCCTCCACACCGTCCCATCACACAATTCCGGGGTCAGACACAGAGTGAATCTCCCTCCACACCGTCCCATCACACACTCCCGGGGTCAGACACAGAGTGAATCTCCCTCCACACCGTCCCATCACACACTCCCGGGGACAGAAACAGAGACAATCACCCTCCACACCGTCCCATCACACACACGCGGGATCAGACACAGAGTGAATCTCCCTCCACACCGTCCCATCACACACTTCCGGGGTCAGACACAGAGTGAATCTCCCACCACACCGTCCCATCACACACTTCCGGTGTCAGACAAAGAGTGAATCTCCCTCCACACGGTCCCATCACACACTCCCGGGGTCAGACACAGAGTGAATCTCCCAACACACCGTCCCATCACACACTCCCGGGTCAGACACAGAGACAATCTCCCTCCACACCGTCCCATCACACACTCACGGGATCAGACACTGAGTGAATTTCCCTCCACACCGTCCCATCACCCACTCCTGGGGTCAGCCACAGAGTGAATCTCCCTCCACACCGTCGCATCACACACTTCCGGGGTCAGACACAGAGTGAATCTCCCTCCACACCGTCCCATCACACAATTCCGGGGTCAGACACAGAGTGAATCTCCCTCCACACCGTCCCATCACACACTCCCGGGGTCAGACACAGAGTGAATCTCCCTCCACACCGTCCCATCACACACTCCCGGGGACAGAAACAGAGACAATCACCCTCCACACCGTCCCATCACACACACGCGGGATCAGACACAGAGTGAATCTCCCTCCACACCGTCCCATCACACACTTCCGGGGTCAGACACAGAGTGAATCTCCCACCACACCGTCCCATCACACACTTCCGGTGTCAGACAAAGAGTGAATCTCCCTCCACACGGTCCCATCACACACTCCCGGGGTCAGACACAGAGTGAATCTCCCAACACACCGTCCCATCACACACTCCCGGGTCAGACACAGAGACAATCTCCCTCCACACCGTCCCATCACACACTCACGGGATCAGACACTGAGTGAATCTCCCTCCACACCGTCCCATCACACACTCCCGGGGTCAGACACCGAGGCAATCTCCCTCCACACCGTCCCGTCACACACACACCCGGGGTCAGGCACAGAGTGAATCTCCCTCCACACCGTCACGTCACACACACTCCCGGGGTCAGACACAGAGTGAATCTCCCTCCACACCGTCACGTCACACACACTCCCGGGGTCAGACACAGAGTGAATCTCCCTCAACACCGTCCCATCACACACTCCCGGGGTCAGACACAGAGACAATCTCCCTCCGCACCGTCCCATCACAATCTCCCGGGGTCAGACTCAGAGTGAATCTCCCTCCAGACCGTCACGTCACACACACTCCCGGGGTCAGACACAGAGTGAATCTCCCTCCACACCGTCACGTCACACACACTCCCGGGGTCAGACACAGAGTGAATCTCCCTCCACACCGTCCCATCACACATTTCCGGGGTCAGACACAGAGTGAATCTCCCTCCACACCGTCCCATCACACACTCCCGGGGTCAGACACAGAGTGAATCTCCCTCCACACCGTCCCATCACACACTCCCGGGGACAGAAACAGAGACAATCTCCCTCCACACCGTCCCATCACACACACGCGGGATCAGACACAGAGTGAATCTCCCTCCACACCGTCCCATCACACACTTCCGGGGTCAGACACAGAGTGAATCTCCCACCACACCGTCCCATCACACACTTCCGGGGTCAGACACAGAGTGAATCTCCCTCCACACCGTCCCATCACACACTTCCGGTGTCAGACAAAGAATGAATCTCCCTCCACACCGTCCCATCACACACTCCCGGGGTCAGACACAGAGTGAATCTCCCAACACACCGTCCCATCACACACTCCCGGGTCAGACACAGAGACAATCTCCCTCCACACCGTCCCATCACACACTCACGGGATCAGACACAGAGTGAATCTCCCTCCACACCGTCCCATCACACACTCCCGGGGTCAGACACCGAGGCAATCTCCCTCCACACCGTCCCGTCACACACACACCCGGGGTCAGGCACAGAGTGAATCTCCCTCCACACTGTCACGTCACACACACTCCCGGGGTCAGACACAGAGTGAATCTCCCTCCACACCGTCACGTCACACACACTCCCGGGGTCAGACACAGAGTGAATCTCCCTCAACACCGTCCCATCACACACTCCCGGGGTCAGACACAGAGTGAATCTCCCTCCACACCGTCCCATCACACACTCCCGGGGTTAGACACAGAATGATTCTCCCTCCGCACCGTCCCAACACACACTCCCGGGGTCAGACACAGGGTGAAGCTCCCTCAGCACCGTCCCATCACACACTCCCGGGGTCAGACACAGAGTGAAGCTCCCTCAGCGCCGTCCCATGACACACTCCCGGGGTCAGACAGAAAGTGAATCTCCCTCCGCACCGTCCCATCACACACTCCCGGGGTCAGACACAGAGTGAATCTCCCTCCGCATTGTCCCATCACACGCTCCCCGGGTCAGACACAGAGTGAATCTACCTCCACACCGCCGCATCACATACCCCCCGGTCATGCACAGATTGAATCTCCGTCCGCACCGTCCCATCACACTCTCCCGGGTCAGAGACACAGTGAATCTCCCACCGCACCGTCCCATCACACTCTCCCGGGGTCAGACTCAGAGTGAATCTCCCTCCACACCGTCACGTCACACACACTCCCGGGGTCAGACACAGAGTGAATCTCCCTCCACACTGCCCCATCACACACTCCCGGGGTCAGACACATTGTGAATCTCCCTCCACATCGTCCCATCACACACTCCCGGGGTCAGACACAGAGACAATCTCCCTCCACACCGTCCCATCACACACTCCCGGGGTCAGGCACAGAGTGAATCTCCCTCCACACTGTCCCATCACACACTCCCGGGGTCAGACACAGTGTGAATCTCCCTCCACATCGTCCCATCACACACTCCCGGGGTCAGACACAGAGACAATCTCCCTCCACACCGTCCCATCACACACTCCCAGGGTCAGACACAGGGTGAAGCTCCCTCCACACCGTCACGTCACACACACTCCCGGGTTCAGACACAGACTGAATCTCACTCTGCATTGTACCAGCACACACTCCTGGGGTCAGACATAGAAGGAAGCTCCCTCCACACCGTCCATCAGACACTCCCCCGGCACAGTCACAGAGTGAAGCTACCCCCACATCGTCCCATCACACACACCCGGGTTCAGACACAGACTGAATGTTGCTATACACTGTCCCATCACACACTCCCAGGGTGAGGCACAGAGTGAATCTCCATCTGCATCGTACCATCACATACTCCTGGTGTCGGACTCAGTGAAGCTCCCTCAAAACGATCCCATCACAAACTCCCGGGGAAGACTCAGAGTGAATTTCCCTCCACACCGTCCCATCACACACTCCTGGGGTCAGCCACAGAGTGAATCTCCCTCCGCACCGTCCTATCACACACTCCCGGGGGCAGACACAGGGTGAAGCTCCCTCCACACCGCCACGTCACACACACTCCCGGGGTCAGACACAGAGTGAATCTCCCTCCACACTGTCCCATCACACACTCCCGAGGACAGACACAGAGTGAATCTCCCTCCACACCGACCCATCACACAATTCCGGGGTCAGACACGGAGTGAATCTCCCAACACAACGTCCCATCACACACTCCCGGGTTCAGACACAGAGGCAATCTCCCTCCACACCGTCCCATCACACACTCCTGGGGTCAGACACAGAGGCAATCTCCCTCCATACCGTCCCATCACACACTCCCGGGGTCAGACACAGAGGCAATCTCCCTCCACACCGTCCCGTCACACACACACCCAGGGTCAGACACAGAGTGAATCTCCCTCCACACCGTCACGTCACACACACTCCCGGGGTCAGACACAGAGTGAATCTCCCTCCACACCGTCACGTCACACACACTCCCGGGGTCAGACACAGAGTGAATCTCCCTCAACACCGTCACGTCACACACACTCCCGGGGTCAGACACAGAGACAATCTCCCTCCGCACCGTCCCATCACACTCTCCCGGGGTCAGACTCAGAGTGAATCTCCCTCCAGACCGTCATGTCACACACACTCCCGGGGTCAGACACAGAGTGAATCTCCCTCCACACCGTCACGTCACACACACTCCCGGGGTCAGACACAGAGTGAATCTCCATCCACACCGTCCCATCACACACTCCCGGGGTTAGACACAGAATGATTCTCCCTCCGCACCGTCGCATCACACACTCCCCGGTCATGCACAGATTGAATCTCCGTCCGCACCGTCCTATCACACACTCCCGGGGTCAGACACACAGTGAATCTCCCACCGCACCGTCCCATCACACACTCCCCGGGTCAGACACTGAGTGAATCTACCTCCACACCGTCGCATCACACACTCCCGGGGTCAGACACCGAGGGAATCTCCCTCCACACCGTCCCGTCACACACACACCCGGCGTCAGGCACAGAGTGAATCTCCCTCCACACCGTCACATCACACACACTCCCGGGGTCAGACACAGAGTGAATCTCCCTCCACAACGTCACGTCACACACACTCCCGGGGTCAGACACAGAGTGAATCTCCCTCAACACCGTCCCATCACACACTCCCGGGCTCAGACACAGAGACAATCTCCCTCCGCACCGTCCCATCACACTCTCCCGGGGTCAGACTCAGAGTGAATCTCCCTCCAGACCGTCACGTCACACACATTTCCGGGGTCAGACACAGAGTGAATCTCCCTCCACACCGTCCCATCACACACTCCCGGGGTCAGACACAGAGTGAATCTCCCTCCACACCGTCCCATCACACATTCCCGGGGACAGAAACAGAGACAATCTCCCTCCACACCGTCCCATCACACACATGCAGGATCAGACACAGAGTGAATCTCCCACCACACCGTCCCATCACACACTTCCGGGGTCAGAAAAAGAGTGAATCTCCCTCCACACCGTCCCATCACACACTCCCGGGGTCAGACACACAGTGAATCTCCCACCGCACCGTCCCATCACACTCTCCCGGGGTCAGACACAGAGTGAATCTCCCTCCACACCGTCACGTCACACACACTCCCGGGGTCAGACAGAGAGTGAATCTCCCTCCACACCGTCCTATCACACACTTCCGGGGTCAGACACAGAGTGAATCTACCTCCACACCGTCGCATCACACACTCCCGGGGTCAGACACCGAGGGAATCTCCCTCCACACCGTCCCGTCACACACACACCCGGGGTCAGGCACAGAGTGAATCTCCCTCCACACCGTCACATCACACACACTCCCGGGGTCAGACACAGAGTGAATCTCCCTCCGCACCGTCACGTCACACACACTCCCGGGGTCAGACACAGAGTGAATCTCCCTCAACACCGTCCCATCACACACTCCCGGGCTCAGACACAGAGACAATCTCCCTCCGCACCGTCCCATCACACTCTCCCGGGGTCAGACTCAGAGTGAATCTCCCTCCAGACCGTCACGTCACACACATTTCCGGGGTCAGACACAGAGTGAATCTCCCTCCACACCGTCCCATCACACACTCCCGGGGTCAGACACAGAGTGAATCTCCCTCCATACCGTCCCATCACACATTCCCGGGGACAGAAACAGAGACAATCTCCCTCCACACCGTCCCATCACACACATGCAGGATCAGACACAGAGTGAATCTCCCACCACACCGTCCCATCACACACTTCCGGGGTCACACAAAGAGTGAATCTCCCTCCACACCGTCCCATCACACACTTCCGGGGTCAGACACAGAGACAATCTCCCTCCACACCGTCCCATCACACACTCCCGGGGTCAGACACCGAGGCAATCTCCCTCCACACCGTCCCGTCACACACACACCCGGGGTCAGGCACAGAGTGAATGTCCCTCCGCACCGTCCCATCACACTCTCCCGGGGTCAGACACAGGGTGAAGCTCCCTCCACACCGTCACGTCACACACCCTCCCGGGTTCAGACACAGAGTGAATCTCACTCTGCATTGTACCAGCACACACTCCTGGGGTCAGACATAGAAGGAAGCTCCCTCCACACCGTCCATCAGACACTCCCCCGGCACAGTCACAGAGTGAAGCTACCCCCACATCGTCCCATCACACACACCCGGGTTCAGACACAGACTGAATGTTGCTATACACTGTCCCATCACACACTCCCAGGGTGAGAAACAGAGTGAATCTCCATCTGCATCGTACCATCACATACTCCTGGTGTCGGACTCAGAGTGAAGCTCCCTCAAAACGATCCCATCACAAACTCCCGGGGAAGACTCAGAGTGAATTTCCCTCCACACCGTCCCATCACACACTCCTGGGGTCAGCCACAGAGTGAATCTCCCTCCGCACCGTCCTATCACACACTCCCGGGGGCAGACACAGGGTGAAGCTCCCTCCACACCGCCACGTCACACACACTCCCGGGGTCAGACACAGAGTGAATCTCCCTCCACACTGTCCCATCACACACTCCCGAGGACAGACACAGAGTGAATCTCCCTCCACACCGACCCATCACACAATTCCGGGGTCAGACACGGAGTGAATCTCCCAACACAACGTCCCATCACACACTCCCGGGTTCAGACACAGAGGCAATCTCCCTCCACACCGTCCCATCACACACTCCCGGGGTCAGACACAGAGGCAATCTCCCTCCATACCGTCCCATCACACACTCCCGGGGTCAGACACAGAGGCAATCTCCCTCCACACCGTCCCGTCACACACACACCCAGGGTCAGACACAGAGTGAATCTCCCTCCACACCGTCACGTCACACACACTCCCGGGGTCAGACACAGAGTCAATCTCCCTCCGCACCGTCCCATCACACTCTCCCGGGGTCAGACTCAGAGTGAATCTCCCTCCAGACCGTCATGTCACACACACTCCCGGGGTCAGACACAGAGTGAATCTCCCTCCACACCGTCACGTCACACACACTCCCGGGGTCAGACACAGAGTGAATCTCCATCCACACCGTCCCATCACACACTCCCGGGGTTAGACACAGAATGATTCTCCCTCCGCACCGTCGCATCACACACTCCCCGGTCATGCACAGATTGAATCTCCGTCCGCACCGTCCTATCACACACTCCCGGGGTCAGACACACAGTGAATCTCCCACCGCACCGTCCCATCACACACTCCCCGGGTCAGACACAGAGTGAATCTACCTCCACACCGTCGCATCACACACTCCCGGGGTCAGACACCGAGGGAATCTCCCTCCACACCGTCCCGTCACACACACACCCGGGGTCAGGCACAGAGTGAATCTCCCTCCACACCGTCACATCACACACACTCCCGGGGTCAGACACAGAGTGAATCTCCCTCCATACCGTCACGTCACACACACTCCCGGGGTCAGACACAGAGTGAATCTCCCTCAACACCGTCCCATCACACACTCCCGGGCTCAGACACAGAGACAATCTCCCTCCGCACCGTCCCATCACACTCTCCCGGGGTCAGACTCAGAGTGAATCTCCCTCCAGACCGTCACGTCACACACATTTCCGGGGTCAGACACAGAGTGAATCTCCCTCCACACCGTCCCATCACACACTCCCGGGGTCAGACACAGAGTGAATCTCCCTCCACACCGTCCCATCACACATTCCCGGGGACAGAAACAGAGACAATCTCCCTCCACACCGTCCCATCACACACATGCAGGATCAGACACAGAGTGAATCTCCCACCACACCGTCCCATCACACACTTCCGGGGTCAGACAAAGAGTGAATCTCCCTCCACACCGTCCCATCACACACTCCCGGGGTCAGACACACAGTGAATCTCCCACCGCACCGTCCCATCACACTCTCCCGGGGTCAGACACAGAGTGAATCTCCCTCCACACCGTCCTATCACACACTTCCGGGGTCAGACACAGAGTGAATCTACCTCCACACCGTCGCATCACACACTCCCGGGGTCAGACACCGAGGGAATCTCCCTCCACACCGTCCCGTCACACACACACCCGGGGTCAGGCACAGAGTGAATCTCCCTCCACACCGTCACATCACACACACTCCCGGGGTCAGACACAGAGTGAATCTCCCTCCGCACCGTCACGTCACACACACTCCCGGGGTCAGACACAGAGTGAATCTCCCTCAACACCGTCCCATCACACACTCCCGGGCTCAGACACAGAGACAATCTCCCTCCGCACCGTCCCATCACACTCTCCCGGGGTCAGACTCAGAGTGAATCTCCCTCCAGACCGTCACGTCACACACATTTCCGGGGTCAGACACAGAGTGAATCTCCCTCCACACCGTCCCATCACACACTCCCGGGGTCAGACACAGAGTGAATCTCCCTCCATACCGTCCCATCACACATTCCCGGGGACAGAAACAGAGACAATCTCCCTCCACACCGTCCCATCACACACATGCAGGATCAGACACAGAGTGAATCTCCCACCACACCGTCGCATCACACACTTCCGGGGTCACACAAAGAGTGAATCTCCCTCCACACCGTCCCATCACACACTTCCGGTGTCAGACAAAGAATGAATCTCCCTCCACACCGTCCCATCACACACTCCCGGGGTCAGACACAGAGACAATCTCCCTCCACACCGTCCCATCACACACTCCCGGGGTCAGACACCGAGGCAATCTCCCTCCACACCGTCCCGTCACACACACACCCGGGGTCAGGCACAGAGTGAATGTCCCTCCACACCGTCACGTCACACACACTCCTGGGTTCAGACACAGAGTGAATCTCACTCTGCATTGTACCAGCACACACTCCTGGGGTCAGACATAGAAGGAAGCTCCCTCCACACCGTCCATCAGACACTCCCCCGGCACAGTCACAGAGTGAAGCTACCCCCACATCGTCCCATCACACACACCCGGGTTCAGACACAGACTGAATGTTGCTATACACTGTCCCATCACACACTCCCAGGGTGAGACACAGAGTGAATCTCCATCTGCATCGTACCATCACATACTCCTGGTGTCGGACTCAGAGTGAAGCTCCCTCAAAACGATCCCATCACAAACTCCCGGGGAAGACTCAGAGTGAATTTCCCTCCACACCGTCCCATCACACACTCCTGGGGTCAGCCACAGAGTGAATCTCCCTCCGCACCGTCCTATCACACACTCCCGGGGGCAGACACAGGGTGAAGCTCCCTCCACACCGCCACGTCACACACACTCCCGGGGTCAGACACAGAGTGAATCTCCCTCCACACTGTCCCATCACACACTCCCGAGGACAGACACAGAGTGAATCTCCCTCCACACCGACCCATCACACAATTCCGGGGTCAGACACGGAGTGAATCTCCCAACACAACGTCCCATCACACACTCCCGGGTTCAGACACAGAGGCAATCTCCCTCCACACCGTCCCATCACACACTCCTGGGGTCAGACACAGAGGCAATCTCCCTCCATACCGTCCCATCACACACTCCCGGGGTCAGACACAGAGGCAATCTCCCTCCACACCGTCCCGTCACACACACACCCAGGGTCAGACACAGAGTGAATCTCCTTCCACACCGTCACGTCACACACACTCCCGGGGTCAGACACAGAGTGAATCTCCCTCAACACCGTCACGTCACACACACTCCCGGGGTCAGACACAGAGACAATCTCCCTCCGCACCGTCCCATCACACTCTCCCGGGGTCAGACTCAGAGTGAATCTCCCTCCAGACCGTCATGTCACACACACTCCCGGGGTCAGACACAGAGTGAATCTCCCTCCACACCGTCACGTCACACACACTCCCGGGGTCAGACACAGAGTGAATCTCCATCCACACCGTCCCATCACACACTCCCGGGGTTAGACACAGAATGATTCTCCCTCCGCACCGTCGCATCACACACTCCCCGGTCATGCACAGATTGAATCTCCGTCCGCACCGTCCTATCACACACTCCCGGGGTCAGACACACAGTGAATCTCCCACCGCACCGTCCCATCACACACTCCCCGGGTCAGACACAGAGTGAATCTACCTCCACACCGTCGCATCACACACTCCCGGGGTCAGACACCGAGGGAATCTCCCTCCACACCGTCCCGTCACACACACACACCCGGGGTCAGGCACAGAGTGAATCTCCCTCCACACCGTCACATCACACACACTCCCGGGGTCAGACACAGAGTGAATCTCCCTCCACACCGTCACGTCACACACACTCCCGGGGTCAGACACAGAGTGAATCTCCCTCAACACCGTCCCATCACACACTCCCGGGCTCAGACACAGAGACAATCTCCCTCCGCACCGTCCCATCACACTCTCCCGGGGTCAGACTCAGAGTGAATCTCCCTCCAGACCGTCACGTCACACACATTTCCGGGGTCAGACACAGAGTGAATCTCCCTCCACACCGTCCCATCACACACTCCCGGGGTCAGACACAGAGTGAATCTCCCTCCACACCGTCCCATCACACATTCCCGGGGACAGAAACAGAGACAATCTCCCTCCACACCGTCCCATCACACACATGCAGGATCAGACACAGAGTGAATCTCCCACCACACCGTCCCATCACACACTTCCGGGGTCAGACAAAGACCACTGTAAAATGATGCTGGAGAGGTAGTAATGTGGTGGGGGTGCATGGGAATGGCAGATGAACTGAATAAGTATTGTACATCACTCTTATCACTCTGCCAGGAATACGGAAGTCCCAGATGTCAGTGGTCAGAATGTGTAAAGTAACGTTACTCAGGGGAAGGTTTTTGGGAAACACAAAGGTCTGAAGTTAAATAGTTCACCAGGACCGGATGGTGTACACTCCAGAGATCTGAAAGAGGTGGCTGAGGAGATGTGGAGGTATTAGCAATGAACTTTTGAGAATCGTTAAGGAAATTATATCCTGAGAAGATTCTTCCTTCATTACTCCCATTCTCCCAGTTTCACCTGTCATCTACCACTTCTTCCATCCCTCTCACCCCCACACTTCTTCCTCTGACGTCTCATCTTTTTTTTCCCAGTCCTGATGAAGGGTCTCGGCCCGAAACGTCGACTGTTTACTATTTCCCATATACGCTGCCTGGCCTCTTAGGTTCCTCCAGCATTTTGTGTTTGTGTTGCTTGGATTTCCAGCATCCACAGATTTTCTCCTGTTTTTGATAAAACAAAAGCAGAATCACGTAATATTGCAAGAAAAAAGTGGGAAGTTAGAGGATTGGAAATTACATAACCAACAGGAGACAACGGAAAAAAGACACACAGGAGAGACAAGATGAAAAATTAAAGTAAGTGAGCCAATAATATCAGTTATCAAGAGCTGTTCATACATACAAATAGTAAAAGAGGGCGAGTTGATATTGTACCGCTGGAAGATGGTGCTGCCGATCGAGCAAAGAAATAGCGGCCGAACGTAGCAAGTATTTTGTGTCATTCTTCACTGTATAAGACCATACGACATAGGAGCAGAAATTAGGCCATTCAGCCCGTCAAGCCTGCTCTGCCATTCTATCATGGCTGATCTCGGTTCTCACTCAACCCCATGCACCTACCTCCTCGGCATATCCTGTAATGCCCTGACTGATCAGCAAGTTTCTGGATTCTGCCTTAAATGTACCCACAGATGTGGCCCTCACCGCCGTCTGTGTCAGAGAATTCCACAGATTCACTGCTCTCTGACTGAATAAGATTCTTTATAACTAATCTGAAAGGTCGCTCCTCAGTTTTGAGGCTGTGTCCTCTGTTATGGCTATCCCCAACATACGAAAAGACCAGTCCTCATCCACCCTTTCTAGACTTTTCCCACATTCGGTGGGTTTCAGTGAGATTTGCCACCCCACCACCCGCATTCATTAAACTTAAGTCAGTGCAGGAGTACAGGGCCAAGGCTGGCAAACGCTCCTCATAACTTAACCCCTTCATTCCCGGAATCATCATCCTGAACATCCTCTGGACTCTCTGCAACGACAGCACACGTTTTCCGAGATATGGGTCCCAAATGATTTAAGTGTGGCCTAATAAGGTCTTATAAACTGCCAGCATTATCTCCTTGCTTATATCTTCCACTTTACTCTAAATAAATGCCAGCGTTACATTTGCCTTCTTTACACAAGCTCATCCTGTAAATTAACCTTCTGGGAGTCTTGCCCGAGGACTCATATTTTCTTCTGTACTTCTGTTGCTTGAACCTTCTCCCCAATCAGATAATAGTTCACTATTGTTTCTTTTGCCAAAAAGCAGCATCGTACATTTCCCAATATTGTATTCCATCTGCCACATTTTTGCCCATTCTTCACATTTGCCTGTGTCCTGCTGCAATCACATTGCTTCCTCAGCCCTACCAACGCCTCCACCTATCTTTCACAAATTTGTCCCATAGCCCGAACACCTATCCACGTCCGGATTACTTGGTTGTGTCAATCATAATTTTTCAACAGTGCTAACCAGGATCTAATTCTAACTTCGCTTATGTTTTTGTTTCTCTGATTGGTCCAACCACAAAAGTTACCGGTAAAAGGAATCACCTATCTAGTATATCCACTTTCCAACCAGACCTGATCAGCCGGGGAGACTGAGGGCACCAGCGGATCTCCCAAGAATTTCTTCACTTATTCAATCTTCTGGTTTTTAATGTGGAATCCTGCCGGACAGATCTTCTGAAAATTGTTAAAGAAGTTACACGCAGGTTAGATTCAGGAGAATCGTTGGATTTGTGTACTTGGATTTTCAGAAGGCCTTTGAGATGGTTCCGCTCATGAGGCTGTTTAACCAGTTAATATTCAATGACATCAGACCATAATTGTAGGAGTGGAATTAAACCATTTGTTACACCGAGTGTGCTTCGCCATTCCATCATGGCTGATCCAATTTTCCTTTCAGCTCCAGTCTTCTGTCTTCCACCCACATCCACTCATGTCCTGAACAATCAGGAATCTGTCACACTGTGCATTAAATATACAGAAACACATTTGTCTGCACTGATGACAGTGGTAAAGAATTCCACTGATTCACCACTCTCTGGCTGAAGGAATTCTTCCTCATCTCTATTTTAAAAGGATTGCCTTCCATAACATCCTCTCCACACCCACTCTATCAAGGCCTTTCACTATTCCATAGTTTTCAATGAGGCTACTCCTAATTTTTCTGAATTCCAGTGAATACAGACCCAAAGCCATCAAACATTTTTCAGACGGCACGCCATCCAATCTTGCAATCACTTTCGTGAAACTGATCTGAGCCATCTCCAGTCAAACAAGGGGCCGGAAAAAGCTCATTACCCTCCAGGTGAGACCCCACCAGTTCTTTATAAAGTGTCCGCATTATCTTCTTGCTTTTATATTCTGGTTCTCTGGAAATCCACGCTGACATTGCACGCCTTCTTCACCGCAGACTCAACCTGCAAATTCCCCTTTATGGACTGCTACACAGGACCTCCCGTGTCCCTTTCCCCCTGAGTTTCTGTTTGTATTTTCCCTCCGTTTAGAAAAGAATCAATGCTTTCATTTCCCCTACCAATGTGCATGACCAGAGACGGTACTAACTTCCATCTGCCATTTCTTTACCCATTCTCTTAATTTATGTCGGTGCTTCTGTAGCCTCTCTACTTACACAAAGCTCCCTGCCCATCCACCTTTCTTCATATCGCCTGCAAACATTGCAAATAAAAGCGATAAATTCCATCATTGAAATCATTGGCATAAAACGTAAGAAGAATCGGTCCCAACATGGAGCCCTGTGGAACCCCACTCTTCACCAGCAACCATCTTTTCGATTATTTGACACTTGTCCCAGGTTTATGGAAACTTAGTCGGCTGTGTACGTTCACGTGCTGATTTAGCTCAGACAATAAAGGCACGTATCAATAAATACAAACTCCTTCTGTACCTAAATGATCATTATTGCTGATGGATAATCCTTGTAACACATTCTTTCAATTGTGACAGCTACATCTGACATCATCCGAAAGTCAGCACGTAGTAGCATTAAACAATGAGGCCGACACAGCAATACTGATGTCAGTCTCCAGAACGCCATGATAATTCACACGAATAGAGTGGCTGGAAAGTTCACACGAATTGAGAAGTAGGTGTGTGAGGTTTGCTCGTGCCTCAGGGTTTAGCAGCCGGAGCTGAGAGCAAAAGGAAAAAAAACATGCAGCAGCAATAATACCATTGATAATAATTTACCTGTTTACAAACAGGATATAAAATTGTAGCATCATGCATCCCATAGCTATTCGACACTCACTGAGATAATCACAATATAATTTCAGAAGAGCAGAAAGTATGCCGTGAGGGTGTCAAAATATGTAAAGATAACTGATAATAGATTCTGTAATTCTAAATCAAGCCCGAATGAATATGTGAAAGCTTTCATGTGGTTATGTTGACTATAAAAATCATTCAATTCTGCCCCACACTAGAGAAACATGTCATTTGGACTGGACAACCACAGAACATTATACATAATGAAAGGTGCAATAGAGCGAGTAGAGCAGCAAGGTCCGATACTCCCGATGGATGGAAATGAAACAGATAAACACCTGGGATATCAAAATGCAAACGAATTGGATCACAGTGTGATGAATGGAAATAAATCACTTCAGGGCTTAAGAAAATGTGCCAGAAAGAGCTCAATAGTGAAAATATTACAAAGGCAACACACAGTTTGGCTGCAAATACATTATATTTGTTTGTCAAAACCTATCTGGAAAACTGATAAAGAAAAATTACAACTGAAATGAAAATTTTAGAAAACACTACATGCACTTGAGAGCAGGTACCTCGGACAGAGGCGGAAGAGAATTAACAGACGTAATAAGTTTACACACTACCCAGATGAAACTTGAAAGGTAACTTTTCATCAAGGAAGACAAGCTTTAGTAATCAACGCGAACATGTGGAATTCTGATATGGAGACCACACCATTAAACTTAAATGAAAGTACAATATGATAGATAGATAGATAGATAGATAGATAGATAGATAGATAGATAGATAGATAGATAGATAGATAGATAGATAGATAGATAGATAGATAGATAGATAGATAGATAGATAGATAGATAGATACTTTATTCATCCCCATGTGGAAATTCAACCTTTTTTCCAATGTCCCATACACTTGTTGTAGCAAAAGCTAATTACATACAATACTTAACTCAGTAAGAATATGATATGCATCTAAATCACTGACTCAAAAAGCATTAGTAATAGCTTTAAAAAGTTCTTAAATCCTGGCAGTTGAATTGTAAAGCCTTATGGCATTGGGGAGTATTGACGTCTTCATCCTGTCTGAGGAGCATTGCATCGATAGTAACCTGTCGCTGAAACTGCTTCTCTGTCTCTGGATGGTGCTATGTAGAGGATGTTCAGGGTTTTCCATAATTGACCGTAGCCTACTCAGCGCCCTTCGCTCAGCTACCGATGTTAAACTCTCCAGTACTTTGCCCACGACAGAGCCCGCCTTCCTTACCAGCTTATTAAGACGTGAGGCGTCCCTCTTCTTAATGCTTCCTCCCCAACACGCCACTACAAAGAAGAGGGCGCTCTCCACAACTGACCTATAGAACATCTTCAGCATCTCACTGCAGAGACTGAATGACGCCAACCTTCTAAGGAAGTACAGTCGACTCTGTGCCTTCCTGCACAAGGCATCTGTGTTGGCAGTCCAGTCTAGCTTCTCGTCTAACTGTACTCCCAGATACTTGTATCTGGGAATATAGGGAAAATAATAAAATTGTCACTTCAGAACTGAAAGTTATCCGATGGAAGAACATGACCTTCCACGGAGGACATCCCCAAGATCTGAACAGAGTCGATGTCGACAAGGAAACGTCGAAGGTTTGGCTCAGAGTTGGAGTCCTTTTCCCAGGAACGGGGCAACACAAGGTGGTGAACTCTGAACCAATATAAAATACAGAAGAAAAGAACAACAAGTTCCAGCCGACAATGTCACGAGAAAGCAGAAACAATCGATCGCAGCACAGGATCCTGCAGCAGATTAACTCAGTTTGATTACTGATACAGGTGAAATCAGGTGGCAAGCGTCATTCACCAAATTCTTGCTTTAAAATGCTAACTCCTAAAAGGCAGCGTACGTTACTACAAATAAAACCTAATCCAGTTTTAGAGTCGGAGTCCTACAATTACATTAAGGCTGGTCCATTATTACAAATGGGGCCAATACATGACGCCCGTCCGTCAATCACCCCTCGTACCTCATCCTCAGCACGAACACTCCGGTTCCCACCCCCGCCAAATTAGTTTAAACCCTCCCGAACAGCTCTAGCATACATTGTCTAGTATACATTGTCCCAATAGTAATATTCACAACTGGTCTCATCCCAAACACACTATACAGTATTTTTAAACAGTTAGGCCTTCACAGCAATATTTATGTAAGTCTCGAGAAAGCCACAATAATAAACAACTCTAGAATGCTCCTAAAACTCCCCGCAATTAAGAAAATAAGTGCCCTCGGCTGTGGACATGCCGCAAGTTTGACCAGCTTGAGCTGAGAAAAAAAAACTTAAATAGTAATCAGAATGAAAAGCTTCATTATGCGTGTGATAGACGGGGTTGGTAATGCTGATTAACTCCCACTACACAAAACATCTCTCAATGGCGTGTTTCTCACACAACCTCTGAGTTGTCTAGCGCGTCTGAACAAGCCCAACTCCTGACCTTCACATGAGGTTTAACTACTAAGCCCGGCGGAACAATTTCTATGGACAGGATGAGGAGCAAAGGCGGCTCACCATGGCTTCGGACGGATGGGGCTTGTCAGCCGGGGTTGGCACTCATCATGTGATGGAAAATTCTGTACTCAAACCTACGACAAAACCCAGTCCTGGGGAAAGCTTCGGTAGCAAACTACGGGGAAATGTTGGGAACAAACAACTACGTGGCAACAACGTGCTCTGCGTGTCCTGTTGCAATGGCTTTGCATATTGGCATGTGTATCAGGGAGACAACTCGGTCGCATCAGCCATGGTCAACACTGGCCAACGGAGTGAATCATGAACAATGAAAATCAGTAAATAAATAAATAAATAAATAAATAAATAACTATAAGTAGATAGGGAGTCAGATATACAGGGAAATAGATAACTTGATAGATGAATACATCACATCAATATTACGAGAACATGACTTTCAGGACCATTGAAAGTGTGTCCATGGTTGTGGAATCTGTTCAGTTTTGCGGTGAGTGAAGTAATCCGCGTTGTTTCAGGTGCCTGATGGTCGGAGTGAAGAATTGTTCCAAAACTTGGTCTTGTGTCTCTTTCCGATGGCAGCCGGGATAAAAGAGAATCACCTGGAAGGTGGGCGCTCCTGATTACGCCATCTGCTTCCTTGTGACGTCACACGTTGTAGATGTGTCGCTAGTTTCCTGTGTTTTCACCTGTCGGGTGTGTGGGGCTTTTCCTGTGATGGGATGGGATGCATCCACTACCTTGTGCAGGTGTTTCCGTTCTGCGGCATTGGAGTTCCCACACCGGGCCGCCATGCAACCGGATCAATACTGCACTCAGTGCGGAGATTTATAGCGCAGTACAAGCCCAGATTAGCAAACCGATGGCAAACGGCTCCTTATTCTATAACTCAAAATCAAATTTCAACATGCCTTCATTTTCACAATCTTCTGGCGTGTTGGTTCCACCGCATTTGGGTCTGTCGCGGTCTGTTACGGGTCGGGTGCCTGAGAACTGGATGGTTGCTAATGAATTCTGTTACCTGAGAAAGATTCTGGGACTAAGTCCTTGAACATGACGTCAGAAGTGGGAACATTATTAGCAGATTAGCTAAGGGATCGAATATGTAAATATTTGGTTACACCGGGTCTGATTAGGTCTGTGCGTGTTACGTAGTGCCTCACCAATCTTACAAAGTTTTTCGGGGAGGTGACCAGGAAAGCTGATGAAGGAATTGCAGTGGCTCATGTCCGCCTGGACTTTAGAAAAAGCCTTTGTCAATGTCGGGCCTGAGAGGTTGGTCCGGAGTGTTCCGTGTTTTGTCACTGTGAATGCGGTAGTAAATTGGATGCAACATTGGCTTACAGCAGTGGTTCCCTTCCTTGTATCCACGGACCCCTCGGTTAATCGTAGGGCTCCATGCAATAAAAATATTGGAAACCCTGTCCTAGAGGCAGAATCCAGAGGGTGGTAGTAGGTAGTGGCCTCTCTAACTGGAGGCCTGTAGTTACTGGTGTACCGCAGGTGTTGCACTGGGTCCATTGTTGTTTGTTAAAGATATCATTGATCTGACTGAAAATCTGATAAATACACTCTGCAGATTTGCGAATGATACGGATATTGGATGAGTGGTAGACAGCGAGAGTGGCTGATGGTCTTGAATACAGGTCAGTGTGTGGTGTATCTCTTAGGGAGGACAAACCGTGGTAGGACTTACAGTGTAAAAGGTGGGGGGGGGGGGGATTGAGTACTGCAGTATAACGGGGGACCTGGGAAGACTGATCCATAATCCCTTGAAGGTGGCGTCGCAGGCAGATAGGGTTGTAAAGAGAACTATAGGCACATCGGCCTTCAGACATCGAAGCGACGAGGACAGGGGCTGTGATGCTATGCTGAAGTTGTATAAGTCGTTGGTAATGCCTAATATCGAGTATTGTATGTGTTCTGGTGTCCAACCTGCATGAAGGATATCAATAATAACTTTGACGGAGTACATAGAAAAATTAGAAGGATGCTGCCGGGACATGAGGAGGGGAGTTGGAGGGAAGGTTTGAGTAGGTTAGGAAGAGGTTCGGGTTCCCTCAAGCGTTGGAGTGAGAGGGAAGGTTTTTAAGAGATGTTCCAATTTATGAAGGGTGTAGATAGCGTAGATACAAGCAGGCGTATTTCACTGAGGTTTGACGAGAGTAGTGAGCTACGGGTGAAAGGTGAAATATATCCGGGCAATATGCGGCGAGACATCTTCTTGAGGCAGCGAGAGTGTGGAACGGGCCTCCAACGGAAATGGCGGATGCAGGACCGATTTCAACATTGAAGAGGAAATTGGATCCGACATGAATGGGAGGGTTATGGACGGCATGGTCCAGGTGCAATGTCCACGGGACTAGGGAGAGGATCAGTTCGGCGCTGGCGGATGAGCAGAAGAGTCTGTTTCAGTGCCGTACTGCTCGATGACTCTGTGACCAAATGCCACTGCGGGATGTTCCCCAGCGGGGTAAGGGTACTCCCGTCAGGGTGGGTGTGGCGAGGCATCAATATGGGACCACTGACCATTTCTCTCATAGTCTGCTGTAGGTAGAAATAATTACCGCACTTTTGTGCAATTCTAGTCAGTCAGTTGAGCAACGATTTGGCAAAACAGCATATTATATTATATTATATTATATTATATTATAAGACTACTGCACAGAGTCTTGCCATCTTCAGAAGTTTTCTGATGACTCTGCCATAGTTGGATGCATCAGCAAGGGAGATGAGGCTGAGTACAGGGCTACGGTGGGAAACTTTGTCACATGGTGTGAACACAATCATCTGCAGCTTAATGTGAAAATGACTCAGGAGCTGGTGGTGGAGCTGAGGAGGGCTAAAGCACCGGTGACCCCTGTTTCCATCCAAGGATTACAAATACCTGGGGATACGAATTGACAATAAACTGGACTGATCAAAGAACACTGAGGCTGTCTACAAGAAGGGTCAGAACAGTCTCTAGTTCCTGAGGAGACTGAGGTCCTTTAACATCTGCCGGACGATGCTGAGGACGTTCTATGAGTCTGTGGTGGCCAGTGCTATCATGTTTGCTGTTGTGTGCTGGGGCAGCAGGCTGAGGGTAGCAGACGGCAACAGAATCAACAAACTTATTCATAAGGCCAGTGATGTTGTAGGGGTTGAACTGATAGCTCGGTTTAATTATCCTGATGCTTTACTGTGTCCGTGTATTTATGCCCCATTACGCAGTTCATCTCTGTTTAGCAGCTTTATACGCACTTTTTCTCTAAATCAATTTCTTTCTGAAATCCAGCTTCGAAAATCATCTAGTAACTCTGTATCATATTTAATATCGTTACTACTACTTATTTGCATAAAAAACTGATGTCGATACAATATTTTCTGTTTTTCTCTGTCTTGTACAGCAGCGGACCATGTCGGTAATGCTGGGGTCATTGGTTTGCATTTCGCGCCGCATACTCGCCAACATCTGTGTTTGCGACTGACTCCGGTAACAGTGCAAACAGTGAGGGTTTGCGCCAGAAATCATTCATGTTAATGTCCAGTAAAAAATAAATCCCCGCAAGCAAAGTGACAGTGAATCGCATGAAAGGTGCGTCATCACGGAGAAGTGACAAGACAGAGACTCCACTCGCAATGTGAGAGTGGAATCAGCGCTGATGAGGTGGACTCACCCACAGGATTACAGACTCCTGTCGTCACCAGCGATGCGCAGATAATGTCCTGTCATTACACGGAGTAGTTTGACAACATCGCATCTGGTGTTGTGATCCCAGCATCGGCCGTCACTTGAGGCTTCATGACAGGTGTTGCGTTCAGTTCAATGAAATCAGGCGTGTTATTTCCCCACTGGCATTACGGTACGTCAGAGCAGAGATATTTTTGCTAGCTAGCGGTAATTAGCACCAGTCACTATACAAGTTTTTTTCATTATTGGTGACCGATTTTTCTATAAAAGTACGTCATTCTGAGCTTCAGCTACATTGAGGACGGAAACATCCAGACGCGGTGGACTCTCAACAACGTGTGATCCGTGAAGAGTTTTACCCAGTAGGCGCGAAAGAAATTTGCTCTCTGGGCTTTGTTATAACTGTTTGAGTTTATTTACTGGCTATTTACAACTTTTATGACATTTAGAAATTGACAAAATTCCAAGAACAGCCTTGGATTAACAATGTTTCCAGACAGGGCTATTTGTTACACAGTCATTGTAATTGTCGGTATCCCGGGTAAGTACCTTTCGATTACTTATACGGAAGCAGAGACCTCACGCCGCTCTCAGCTACTGATGAGTGAGTGAGTGAGTGAGTGAGTGAGTGTGTGTGCCTGTCTGTGAGCTGCTGATTGTGCATCGGTGAACAGTGGCAGGCATGCACTGATGTTTGCCAACGGAGCAAATTATAGGAGCTTATCGCGACGTGCTGGGGAATTAGCTCAAATGGTAGAGCGCTCGCTTAGCATGCGAGAGGTAGCGAGATCGATGCTCGCATTCTCCATTGACATTTTGTGTTCAGAGGATTCGTCGCACCAAATGCCTGAACTTGGAATGCACAAAAGATGCGGTTGGCGCAGAGCGAGCGGGAAGTGTCTCAGTCAAAGGGCCGGGAGAAAATGTCGTAGGTTTGCTGCGTTGAAAGCAGATAGGAGGAAAAGCTGGCTGGCAGCTGGTGTTTCAGTAATGCATGAGCTGCAGGCGACGATTCAGGCAGAAATCAGGTGAGTGGTTAGAAGGACATTGCCCTGGTTACTGGGTGAAAAGAGAAAGCTGAGTAACCTTTGATTTGAACGGGCGAGGACGATCAAAGAGCTGTGTTGGAATCGTAGTGTCCCTAGAATTGTCAGAAGCGCGGTGATAGGCGTCATCCCGTGGCCTGTGGCCCCCAGTGCTGGAAGGACGAGATAGTTGCCATAGGCAGGCTTTTGCCATCGGTCGACAGATGCCAGGCTGAAATCTGCATAATGATTGTCGGTAGGAGCCAACGTGGAGAAACTTGGTGTCGCTTTTCCTTCGATAGCTCAGTTGGTAGAGCGGAGGACTGTAGAGGAAATGGAGTCATCCTTAGGTCGCTGGTTCGATTCCGGCTCCAAGGATCAGGACTTCTTTTACTGCGCCGTCATCAATTCCATACCACAGCCTCGCCATGATTGCAATTCCCCCGCGAACATAGCATTTGTGGAAAAGCAGCTGGAATTTCTTTTATACCATGTTAACATCATTTTGAAATTATGCTAAAATCTTTCGAAGTCTTTGGTAATATAATGATGAATTTAACTGTATTAATGAATATAATCCACAAATGGCTAAACGCTAAACTAAGCACATTTACATTGAAACATTTTAGCTTCAGCGTACGTGCACTGTCATTGTTTCAAGTTACAACACTGTCACAAATGGTCACAATGAAGACAGAATGGAAGTCGGTCGCTCACTGTTCAGAAACCAGCATCGCCGTCCCGTCAGAACATTTCACTGTTGCATCCTCCCTGTCAATTGTGACTGTCTGACAGTGTTTATGTGTGTTGTGTGTTATGTTTTGTCATCGTTTGACTTGCATATTACAGATTTTAAAAAAAACATTACAAATGCACTTTTAAGACCGGGTAACAATGTTCTGCTCAGAGCAATGGTTTGTCCCCGAAGCAGTAAAATAAAACAGAGGGAAGTTTGCTGCGGTGCAAGATCTTGTTTTCAGAATCTGACCTTGCAATCGAATAGTAACTCGGACTTTCGGAAAGAAGCGCAGATGCGCACTTCAATTACACTCCCCCTCTCCTTGGAGATACCGCGCTTGGAGTTCTGTGAACAGTCTTGGTCGCCCTGTTATAGGAAAGGCAGAAGTCCGCTGAAAAGAGTGCAGACAGTATTCACAAAGATGCTGCAGGGACTCTCGGGGTTGAGTTACAGGGAGAGGTTCGGCCGAGGGGCATTTTATTGAGGGCAGAAATGTAGCTGGATTCCCAGCGACGTTTCCTCACATAGAAGTTGCTCTGTGTATTGAACAGCCTGAGAAAGGAAATGGGAGCAACAGAGTCGTTAACAATATTTAAAGTACACATGGACAGTTTGACGAATCTGACCCAATCACGGACAACGGTACCAGATGACCATGTCGGTCAGCATGGAGATATTGGGCCGAAGGACTCGTTTCTGTGCTCTATCATTCCTGGACTTCGCTCATCGCTGCTGCACCGGTGAACGTGAAGAGATTAACGTGAGCATGCGCTCCTGTAAAACGCTTTATGCTGCGGTCAGGTGCTCAAACAAACAAAGTATCTTTTTACTTCCACTGATAATGTCCAGCAGAGATTTAATTTCAAGAGACCAATTGACGGCTGTGTTTCTACAAAGAATACGTTTGCATTTCTTTATTCTTATTTTTGGTCTTTTTTGTCTCACTGTAGTTAACCTTGTGGCAATCATGATTCTCAGCCGAGGAAACTGCGGTCTCTCCAAATGTGTCACACGTTCCCTGGTGGCGATGGCTGCGGCGGATCTAATGGTGGTGATTATCGAAGTCCTGTTCTACCAAATGGGTCAAGCAAACAGACTTCACAGATTCCTGGACAACGCTCCGTTCTGCCTTGCCCACTACGTCCTGTGTCACGTGGCCGTTGACTGTTCCGTGTTGTTTACTGTCGCTTTCAATTTCGATCGCTTTGTGGCCATTTGCTCCGCTCAATATAAAACAAATTACTGCATCCCCAAAATTGCGGGTATAGTGATTGGCGCAATATCGATCGGTTTCTTTTTAAAGAACATACCATTTTATGTCATATACATGGAAGGCGTTGTTGGTGAGGGGTATCTGGGTATGTTTCGGTAGGTCCGCACTTCTTTTCTCGGGATCGTTTGAGTGGTTTTATTGGGTGGACCGTCTGTTGAATCTGCTACTTCCTTTCTTCCTCATTTTGACCCTCAATACTCTGACCGTCAGACAGATACTGGCGGCGAGCAGAGTCCGAAGGGCGCTGAAGGGACGGGGAAATTGCGGGAAACAGCGAGATCTGGAGATGGAGAGTCGGAGACAATCCATCATTCTGCTCTTCAGCCTGTCGGCGAGTTTCCTTCTCTGTTGGGCGACAACCACTCTGGTCTTCATTCTCATGCGATGCCTCCACACCGACCTGGAAGTGTCAATCCGGCTTTTTCAGGCACAGTTTTGGGGTTCTGTGATTCAGAATTTCAGCAGCTGCACAAATACATTTATCTACGGAGTGACCCAGACCAGATTCAGAGAGCAGGTGAAAGCTCTTCTGCTCTCCCCCATTACCTCAGCTTTGAATTTTTTTAGAAGTCTGTACCGCTCAGATGAACGCGTCAAATAATGTTCCAATATCGGAAGTAATCCCACACCTGATCCACAGGGATGGTAATAAATTGAACTCCGTGATATCGTTATTCTCAGTGATTACATTTCTTCCCAGCAGGACTGCATCGCCTTTCATTCAGACTCTCCTTTCCCGTTATTGATAACGGCGTTTGATTACATCCCTCCCGTAGCAATGTATTTTACCTTGCAGATTAAATCACCCGGGTATCTAATATTGAAAACACATATATCCATTCTCGAGGTGTGTATTACCTGAACGTTTGCAGAGTGCTGGTCGTGGCTGCCGAACCGGACACCCAACGTTCATTCTCTCTCTCTCTTGTTCGGTGTTTTCGCTGAATTTATTTCTGCAGGGTGATTGTTTTTTTCCTTTCTCTGTCTGGCTGAAGCTCTCTAGTTTCGGCACAAGTCCAAGCCCACAGTATGAATGAGAAATCATTTTGCTTCGGCCCAACTTCGCTCTAATTTGACAACACATCGGGACACATTTCCCATTGGCCTGACAGTATTTCCACACAGTAAATACAGGCTGTCCTTGCTACAGCAGGTTTGCAGCACCGGCCCTTCACAGTAATGATGTCCAACATGGGGAACGATCAGAAACAAGTTTAAAGACCTTACGCTTTGTTCCTTACACTGATTCTAAAATGTATACATTCACATTGAGTTCGAGCCATTACTGTCCCGATCATTCAAGCTAATGTCCTGCTTTATATATTCCGGGTTTCTTTGTTTACTAGGGATGTTGGACTGTGATGGTATTGAACTGTGACCCCCTTTGCAGTGTCACGTGTCGCACGCAACTGGGTTGTAAACAATTGCTGTGAATTGACGGCTCCGAGTCTGTATTCGCGGGGATTCAGAAGAATGAGGGGGGATCTGATTGAAACATCTCGAATGTTGCAATGCCTCGATAGAGTGGAGTTGAAAGGGCATTTTCCAGTAGTGGGGGAGATTAGGAGGGGAGGACACAGAATTGGGAGACGTCAATTTAGAACACAGATGAAAAGTTTTTCCTTTAGCCACGCACACAGATCTGTGAATCGATTGGCACAGTCGGCGGTGCAGGACAAGACACTGGATGGGTTTAAGCCGGAGTTTTATAGATTCTTAGTTAATCAGGGCGTCAAAGGTTAGGGGCGCGAAGGCAGAAAAATAACTATAAATCAACCATAATGGAATGACGGAGCGCATTCGACTGGCCAAATGGCCTAATTCTTTTCAAGTGTTTTATGGTCTTATTACATTTATTCTGATTCAGAGACACATCGCACCGGTTTCTCAAGCTTTCAACGCCTGTTCTTAGATTTTAAAATGTAAGTTCAAAGTCAGAATCATCTGGCGACTTTCTGTCCGGGTTTCCTGCTGGACTGAATATATTCGTCATCATTCTCCAATTTCAAAAGAGCGCGATACGTCTGGAAATTCAGACGTCTGTCCTTGTCCCACTAACACGTTGACAGCCGGTATATTAAAATAAGCACGAACACTACAGATCATCTAATTAAGAGCGTTCAATTAACTATGTTTGACTCTACCTACCCAGGATTAACTCAATATAAAGCTGACGTGCTGATTTTGATCTCTGCCCGGTTTGCAGCATTTAAAGACACTTTCCGGAGAAACGTCCCAATCAGCGGAGCGACGTCATATACCGATCGAGTCCCCATCATTGAAATTGCTCCTTCGTCTAATTCGGGATTTCTGGAAACATACTGCGCAATCCGAAGTGGTGTATCACTGATAAAGCGTTAAGTCAATGAGAAGTCGTTTTTAATCACTGAAACATCAGAATTGTCTCGAAATTCCTGCACCTGTCGTGCCTCTTTGTTTCCGTTACTTTTTCCTAGGGAAAGTTGCAGAAAGGGTGGGGCTGCCGTGTGTTTCAGTTTAGTGATCCCCATTTGAATGTTTTAAACTTAATATGCAGCAAAATCCTGAATTCACTTCCACTTGCAGGAACCGGCAGAGTCTGATTACTGATTTAAAATTCAGGCCGATTCCTTTGCGTATTTCGTTCCTGACGTGAGTAATCTGTCTCTGACTGACAAAGTCGTGTCCCTTGTTTGTATTGCTTAGGAAAATAATTTTGAAATGCCGAAGCTACTGGAAGATGCTGGGTCTCCCGCTGCGCCTTTTCTAATTCTACCTGCATGATCCGACGGTAAAATGAGCCGGACACAATCGATTATGGTGCTGTGTTACGGCCCAGTGGGGTTAAATGTCTTTTAGTGAAGAAAGCGCATTCAATGTTACACAATTAGAGCAAAGGATCGTTCAGTGGTGATGCAGCCCCGCTCTGTGAGTTTATCCGTAGGTGTAGTGTTTGGAATTAGGGAGTGTCAGTGCGATTCCAATAAATGTAAACTCATTTCATTTCAGTGTTTTCCGAGATTAAAACGGACGAAAGATAAAACCTGAAGAATGTAGAAGAATAATTAATAGCAATGGAGATCTGACGTCATAACCGGCATTGTGGACAGAGGAAATGAGTTAAATCCAAATTTTCCGGAGTTGCTCGCTCTCCTGCAGTTCCGTTTCCAGCCCCTCGCTCTCCAAAGCCATCGTTTAACCCCTTCACACATTTCCCCTATCGCGTGGTGCAGGGTCGCTGACACAGTCGGCAACAACCACAAATATCAATTGTAAATGAACGGAATAAATTGCTTGTACATGTCAGTCGGCAGTGAGAGCGGTCTCGTTGTTTTTGCTCAGGAACAGGCCGGACGCTAACGTTCTTAGGCTATGAATGCATTCCCCATGCTCAATGCTGACTATATGACGGGAAATCATTTCCACCAGATTTCACGAATACCGCGGTCAATGGCGATTTCTCGATGTTTATATTCCGTGCAGGGAAGGTTTTAGAAGGAAGTTCGTGCAGCTGATGCACTTCTTGTCAAATTACAGGTTCCACACACAGAATTCTGGAGGAACTCAGCAGGCCAGACAGCATCTATGGGAAAGAGTAGAGTCGACGTTCCGGGCCGGAAGCTCTTGCTGGTCTACTGAGGAATAAGACATGAAATGAACTGGACAAAAGGGCATGCGTTACTCCAACCATTCCTGAAGGGGGCAGTAACGAGTCATTTATTGTTATGAAGCTGCCTGTTTTTCACCATTGACATTATCTTCAGTCGGACTAATGTGTGTCCGGCCATTTTGCTTTAGTAAGGTCAATCACAGTATTTTTTTTATTATTTATATTGTCTTCTTATCGTGACAATCAAGCGATAAACTTGCAACATAATTGCTAAGAGTGTTTGCTATCAGTGATACGGGTGATTTGCAGAGAGGGGTGAGATTATCCTTGGAAGACGGGAGGTTGTGATGGAATCTGCCAGGATGATATTGAGGTTTGAAGAGCAGTCAAATGCTAAGTACGTGGGCTTTCAGTTATATGGACGATTTGGAGAGTAGAGCTGACAATAAATTATCCTTGGAAGAAAGAAGATGTGGGGCATCTGCCGGGATGATATGAGAATTTGGAAGGCAGAGTCAGAGCCGGTGTAAGGACTGTGGACGGTGGGTACCGGAAGAATACAGTGAATGTGTCTCGAAGAATCTAACCGGGAATCAAAACACATTCCACACAGAGGATGGAGATGCAGGGAAGGGGCTCAATTTGCATTCACGCGGACAATTGAGATATATGTTAGAACGAAGTTGTTAAAAATAATCGCTTCTTAGTAACACGGAAGAACCCTTCAGTGAAGCAGAAGATGCGCAAGCTAATGCAACGGGGCAGTTACTGACTCCCAAAAGCTGCTGGATAATCGGGTTGCCATGGAGATTTGATAACGTGCAATAACGGGGAGCGCGACTCCGCAGAATCAAGCCCTGAAATGTTGCTGTTTCTCCGGACCGGTGAAGGATTCACACCGGACTTCCTCAGATGTCAGTAGCATTTGCAAATTTTTATAATCACTAATGGAGAGCGGGAAAACTTTGAGAGAACATAACCGTGATATAGACTAGGAAGGTTAATGGGAAATATAGCAGATGAAATAAAATACTGAAGATCGTGACTCCCGATAATGAAACACGCCTCTTCCACGACACTCGCTCACTGACTATGCGTCTCTCCAAGTAGCTACAGATACTGACCATCGGGATCGCTTAGCCCCCACAGACACCATAACTCCTCCTCTAACCTATTCCAATCACCCAGCGCCTTCTGTACAGGCTGTACCCACATCCCTCCACCAGAGACCATTCCCCCTCAGCTCGCCTGCTCATTAAACACACCTCCCAATAAACACACGTCTCCCCCAATAACCTGTCCGAATGAGCCCAGTCCTCCTACACAGAAACCCCCCGAGTCCATTCCATCAGCACAGGCCCTTCACATTGAAATCACCGACACCCACCGCACACGTTTTACACACATCCAAAGACCACACACCACCTCACTGAACCCTCCCTCTGAATCTTCCTCTTCGCCACCGACACTCGGCAATGTCTCTGATCCTCCCCATCAGCTTGTGCCAGTGGGTGTCCACCCTCAGACTAATGGGCAGGCTGAGAGGACGGACCCGGACCTGGAGCGAGCCCTTCTCTGCCTTCTGTCCGGGAATCTGTCCTCTTGGAGTGACCATTTAATCCGGGCCGAGTCCGCCCACAATACCCTTCAGCATTCACCGCTGGCTATGACCCTATTCGAATGTCAAATTGAGTTTCTGCCCGCTCAGTCTCCTGATCAGGAATTAGATGTCGGGGTCCCCTCCGCCGAGTAATTTGTTCAAAGGTGTCTCAAGGACAGAGAGTCGGAAAGGAAGTTTAGCCGGGCTGCAGGTCAAGGCCAACAGACACAGGCGGCTTGGCCCCTCTTTCAATATTGACAAGCGGGTCTCTGTTCAAGTAAAGATCGTCCACTCAAAGTGGAATGGCGGAAACTAGCCCCTCGCTTTATCCGTCTCTCTAAAGTCATGAGGGAAACTGCCCCGGCAACATACACATCACATGTTCCCCGTTCTCTAAAAATTCATCCCGCCTTACATGTATGGGGATTTAAACTTTTACGTTGTCCCTACTTGGCCCCGAATTGGAAGCCACACATGCCTCTCCCTCCGCCCCTCACCACCGAGGATCATTTCACTAGTATGGGAGGGATGTGGTCCGGAGGAACCAGGGATATTTTGGATCCTGTCCTTTATTCAGAATTCCAGTGGACATTCCGGGCAGGACTGGGCCGTCAGATGCCGGCCATGGTGGTACGGGATTTGCCGCACCCTCGGGTCGGCGGCAGAGTATTCTCAGCTCTCTGTTTTTCCCTTTGCTGTTTTTGTAATCCTCTGCTTAGTTGCTGCCTGAACTGCAGAGTTCCTCCACCATTGTGTGTGTGTGTGTGTGTGACTCTGTATTTCCAGCAACTGCAGAATCTCCTGTGTTTTATATCTGCCTTTGTGGATTGGACTTGGGCATTAGATACACTTTGATAGTGAGTATATTGTTTATGGGAGCCGCTTTCTGCGTTAAAACAGCTCCTGAGTTTTCTATATACAAAAAAAAACTGAGGTTTGGAGATGGAACCGGAGCTTGCAGAAACTTTTAACGGCACCTTGATTACCGATAATGCCCTGCATTAAAAATTTCGCCGGCGCTGAAGCATCGATCACATGCGCAGGCGTCAAGATTGATGACGTTTGCGAATATCACGCATGCGCGCAGTTCACGAAAGGCCTCAGGAGCACGGCTTCTGGATCGGACTCAGTTAAGTGATTATCTCCGGGCGACTGTCCTAAACACCGACTGAGGGACAATTGCTGTGACCTTCCGACACCGCACCCCGCAATCCCGGGACAGTCCTGCTCACCTCCCTGTCTCTCAGCCCCACGATCCGTACACCGACTGTTGAGGGAATGGGACCCGATGGATCTCTCAGACAGAGCTGAGCTCCAGCTATCTAAATACAAGTATTAGGAACTCGGAGAAAGGGAACAAATTCGGGTCTTTTACATAACCAGTTGAGAAAATCACCAGAAACTCAGCATTCGTACACTTTTCCCTAGATGCTGCCTGGCCTGCTGAATTCCTCCGGCATTTTGTGTGTGTTGCTTGAGCTAACTCCGTTTGTTCTGGACTTTTCTGCCCGTGACGACATGTTTTGACCCATTCTGTCTGGGAAGATAATGACATCAAAAACCTTTGTCCTTGGGCAACAAGTAGCTTTCACATCGCAAATGTGCCAGACTCCAATGAGACAAACTACTGCCATTCCCTTCATATTCATTGGCATTGCCATCACTGAGTTCACCACTGTCAGTCACCTGGGGGAGGCTTCAGGGGAAATATATATGTACAATACAGAAACTGATGTGTGTATTGTGGCGATGCAAAAGTTGCTGGAGAATTTACAAGTGGGAAGAAGTGGAGTGATATTTGGAAATCTGTCTTTTTAAAGTGTAATTTAGCAGGCAAACCACATATAGGAAATGTCCAAATCCTTCATTACCCATTACAGGCCTGCTACATAGGTTCTGTGAGAGTGCAGATGAACTCGATCGAACCCAAAGGAGATCCAAGTTCCTACCTCTCCAGATAAAATTCACTGTGCACATGTTGTCACTGGGTGAAAGAATGCACATTACATGATTTATGTGCACAATGGTCATTAGAAATTTGAGGGGACACTGGTGGGAGGGTGGGGAGACATCCAGTGTCTCTGATGCCCTCACCTACAAGATGTGTGTCCAGCTGCAATTTAAGGAGTTGGAGCTAGAAATGGATGAATTCTGGATCATCCAGGAGTTGGAGGGTGTGATAGATATGACATGAAGAGAGGTGAGTTACACCCAAGGTGCAGGACACAGGAAACGGGATGAGAGTCAGGAAGGGTAATGAGGTTAAATAGCCATCGCCGAGTACTCTTGTGGCCATCCGCAACAACAACAGGTGGACCACTTTAGAAACTGTTGGGGAGGGAGGGATTCCCTGGCAGAGGAAAGTCAAAGGGGTGATAGGGGATTCGTTAGTTAGTGGAACAGAACAAGAGGGGACGAATATCCTAGTGGTAATGGTTGCTAATGGTAGGGTGGGGGGTGAGGGTAATGTGGTTAAAATAAGTTGTAGGGGGAATGGGAGCCGGAATGACAGAACCGATAGTGGAGAGGGTGAATTGAATTGACTTTATTACATCGATCCTCCCTATACATTACGTCTCCGTCTAAATGTGCAATCTGTAATATATAGTAATTTATGATAAATAGTTTGTACATAGAACAGTTAATATAACATACAAATGCAAGTGTATCAGCAGGAATTAATCAGTCTGATGGCCTGGTAGAAGATGATGTCCTGGAGCCTGTTGGTCCTTTTGCTGTGGTACCGTTTCCTGGATGGTAGCAGCAGGAACAGTTTGTGGGTGTGGTGGAATTGGTCCCCGATATCCTTTGGGCCCTTTTTACACACCTGTCTCTGTAAATGTCCTGAATAGTGGGAAGTTCACATCTACAGATGTGCTGGGCTGTCCACACCACTCTCTGCAGGTTCCTGCAATTAAAGGAAGTACATTTCCCATACCAGGCAGTGATGCAGCCAGTCAGGATGCTCTCAATTACATTCCTGTAGAAAGTTCTTAGTATTTGGGACCCCATCCCAAACTTCTTCAGCTGTCTGTGGTGAAAGAAGTGCTGTTGTGCTTTTTTCACAACACAGCCGGTACATACACACGAGGAAATCTGCAGACGCTGGAAATTCAAGCAACGCACACAAAATGCTGGTGGAACACAGCAGGCCAGGCAGCATCTATAGGGAGAAGCACTGTCGACGTTTCTGGCCGAGACCCTTCGTCAGGGCACCATGTGATATCCTCGGTGGTGTTTATGCCAAGGAGCTTAAAGCTCGTCACCTTCTTAACCACAGATTGATTAATGTCTATAGGGGTAAGCCTGTCTCCATTCCTCCTGTAGTCCACAATCAGCTCCTTTGTTTTTATGACAATGTGGGAGAGTTTGTTTTCTTGACACCAGTCAGATGTTGTTCAGACCTCAGACAGAGTCAGCAATCAAATGGTTGAGCATGGTGCGATGAATGTGCTGAGCTGTGTATATCACAATGCAAGAAGCATCGTAGGAAAGCCCGATGAGCTCAGGACAGGGGATTAAGATATTGTAGCCATTATTGGGACTTGTTTACACCCAACAGTCTGAGGGATTTAGAGAAACAAATTTGTAGAGAGATTGTAGACCATGTCAATAAACTTAGGTTTATTCAGTAAGTGGTTTTAACTTTACATATATTGACTGGGACACCCATACTGTAAAAGGACTAGATGGGGTAAAGTTTGTCAAATGTGCCTTTAATCAGTACGTAAAATTCCCGACGTAGAAGTGTGCAATAAGCTGTTAGGAAATGATCCAAGGCTGGTGACAGAATTTAGTGATCATAATGCCATGAGTTTCAAAATAAAGATGGAAAAAGAGAGGTCTGGACCACAGGATGAGATGCTAAATTGGAGAAAGGTCAATTTTGATGGTATGAGAAAGGATCTAACAAGTGTGGTTTGGGACAGGCTGTCCCCTGGCAACAGAGTACTTGTAAGTGGAAGGGCTTCAGAAGTGAAATTTTGAGGGTGTAGAGTTTGTATGTGCCTGCCAAAATAAAAGTTGAGTGATAACTGGTGCAGGGAACCTTGGTTTTCAGAGATATCGAGGCCCCAGATATTTTGTTCCTCTAATACCCTCAGACTGTTGGGTGTTACCAAGACCCATTAATGACTACAATATCAGGATTCCACGCACTGAGCTCATCTGAGTTTTTTTAGTTGTCTGCCGTTGGTTGCTAAAAGTTTTTGCTCTATTATGTGCCCTCTATGTTGGCTTTATGTTGGCTTTGGCTTCTCATTTTAGCCACGGTTGTGTCCTCCTGTCTTTCTAATATTTCCACTTCTGTGGAATCACTCAGCTCCCGAATTACTCCCAGAAACTCCAGCCATTGTTGCTCCGTTGTCACTCCTACCTTTCCCTTCCAAACAAGTTTGGCCAGTTTCTCTGTCATAGAAACATGGAGAAGTTCAGTACGGAAATGGGCTATTTGGCCCACCTAGTCAATGCTGAAAAAAACATTTAAGCTGTCTAATGCAACTACCTGCACTGGGACCATCGCCCTTCATACCCCTACCATCCAGGCTCCCATCCAAAATTCTTTTAAATGGTAAAACCGAGCTCCTATTCACCACTTGTGCTGGCATCTCATTCCACACTTTCACAACCATTTCAGTAAAGAGCTTTTCCACATGTTCCTATTAAATATTCACCTTCCCCACTTACCCCTGACCTGTGGTTGTAGTCCCACCGAACCTCCATGGAAAAAGCTGCTTGCATTTAGCCTATCTATACTCCCATAATTTTCTATACTTATAACAAATCTCCAATCCAATGTATAATTTCCTTATTTATGTTTAGAGCCTTTTTTAGGTGTATAAGATGATGAGAGGCATTGATCTTGTGGATAGCCAGAGATTTTTTCTCAGGGTTGAAATGGCTAACACGAGGGGGCATAGTTTTAAGGTGCTTGGAAATAGATACTGAAGGATGTCATGGGTAAGATTTTTACACGTGTGTGAAATGCACTGCCAGCAGCGGTGTTCCAGGCAGATACAATGGGGTCTTTTAACAGCCTCTTAGAAAAGCTTAGAAAAACAGAGGGCTGTGTGCTAGGGAAATTCTAGGCAGTTACTAGAGTAGGTTACATGGTTGGCACAACATTTTCGGCTGAATGGCCTGGAATATGCTGTAGATTTCTATCTTCTATTTTGAACAGTGAAGTAACTACTCTTCTTTAATCTGTACAGGGTCCACGATTTTAATGCCAGTTTTCCACACTCCCATGGACTCTTTGTCCATCTCCTGAGTAAACAGAGATGGAAAAATATTTAAGAATTAAGATCTCCCCCATCTGCTTTGGTTCCACTCGTGGATTGCCATTCCGGTCTTCCAGAGGACCAACTTTGTGCCTTGCAATCCTTTTACTATTAATCTATCACTAGAATCCCTGAGGATTATTCTTCACCTTTTCTGTGAGGGCAACCTTATTCGTTCTTTTAGCCATACTGGTTTATTTCTTATGTGTTCTCTTGCATTTCTTATACTCCATAAGATTCTGCCTGCCTATACCTTTGCCATAAAGCAGACTGTCCCAATCCACAGTTGCTAGATCCTAGTATATTAATTCCAGGTGTTGATCCATACCCTCAACACATCCACCTTTCCTACAATGCTCGTTGTATTGAAATATACAGGGCTCAGCATATTTACTGCATCATGCTCAACTTTTTCATTCCTGACTTTGAGGACTGAACAACAACTATCTCCACAAACACTCCACTCTCTGTTCAGTTATTCGGGCTCCCATGCCCCCTGCAGCTTTCTTTTAACCACCCCCCCCCCCTTAGCCCCACCTCCCAGCATGCAGCTCTATCATCCCTTTGGCTTTCCTCTCCCAGATCAATAAAAAGGAGGTGCATACCAGGTACAGGCAGATAGGAACAAATGGGGTCCTTATGAAATACAGGAAATTCAAGTGAAAACTTATGAAAGAAAGAAAAGAAGGCATGAGGTTGCCCCTGCAGACAAGGTGAAGGAGAATCCTCAGGGAATCTGCAGCTATGTTAAGAGCAAAAAATATTACATGGGAAAAAATTAATCCTCTGCAAGATCAGAATGGTAATCCATATGAGGAAACAAAATAGATGGGGAGGTCAAGGCAGTGGATGTTCTCTACATGGACTTTAGCAAGGCACATGACAAACTCCCTAAGGGAGTTTGGTCAAGAAGGTTCAGTCACTCAGCATTCAAAATGAGATAGTAAATTGGATGATCAAACCTTGGCAACTCAAGTAATCTCATTTGAAATGTTGTCCTACACCCATTGATGTACTTTGTAAATCTTTTTACATGTTAAAAATGAGATGGAATTTGTCTCCAGGGATCTCAAACACGGCATGCCAGTTTTGCTGTCTCTGTCTAGAAGTCTAAAAAGTGGAGCAAGGGATTCAATCGACCATCCTTCCTGCTCAGACTGTGGGGAGGGAATCACTCGGGCATTTGACCAACTGGCATGCCCGTCATTTTACACAGGAAAAAGGCCGTTCACCTGCTCAGACAGTGTGAATGGATTCAATCGGTCATCTCAACTGAAGGTAAGTTCACACTGGGCAAGGCCATTCACCTGTTCTGTGTGTGAGAAATGATTCAGTCAGTCTTCCCACCTGTGGACACTCCAGTCAGTACACACCGGGCAGAGGTTGTCATCTGCTGAATTTCTGGGAAAGAATGCACTGAGTCATCTGACCTAATGGCACACCAGTGAGTTCACAGTGGGGAAAAGCCGTTCACTTGCTCAATCTGTGGGAAAGGATTCACTCCGTCATCCAATCTGCAGAGTCATCAGCGAATTCACACTGGAGAGAGGCCATTCAGCTGCTCAGTCTGCAGGAAGTTATTCACTAATTCATCTCACCTACAGAGTTACCAGCGAGTTCACACTGGGGAGAAGCCATTCACATGCTCAGTCTGTGGGAAGGGATTCACACAGTCATCCACACTACAGAGTCATCAGCGAGTTCACACTGGAGAGAGGCCTTCACCTGCTCAGTCTGGGGGAAGACATTCACTCAGTCATCCCATCTACAGAGACATCAGCAAGTACACACTGGAGAGAGCCCATTCACCTGCTCAGAATGTGGGAAAGGATTCACTCAGTCACCCCAATTACTGGCACACCAGTCAGTTCGCATTGGGGACGGGCCGTTGTTATGATTCCCTAGGTTTTGTTTGCCGTGGACTGTCATTTTAAGAGAGAGAGAGAGATTAAGAATGTGAATCAGTCTGCCCTGCAGCTTGTTTACATCGCTCGCAGCTTGTTTAGTTTTAACCGAGGACACAGACACTCAGAGTCAGACTGAAATGAAGGATGGAAAATAGGATCAAAACCAGGGAACTAGTGGCCAAGGGTCACTGATTGCAACTTTCCTATGCCCACAAGGGTGGGTTAATTATCGATTCAGCATACATCGAATGCGTGGATGTCACCTCATTTGAACCATAGGAGTGGATCTCATTTGGGGTAACCTGTGAAGACCACTGATGTGTTAACCCTTGCCTGAGTGTGGTGTGGCAATTCACTTGAAGACGATACCCTTTGTGACAAGTCACTTTCGGTGATAATTCATATGTGTATTTGGAACGAAGACAGATAAAATCTACAGCAACTGTTGTCTCGTTTTACCACCATGAAACCTGTGGTATTAAACACAATTGCCTTCTCTCAACATTTACGCTGGATTACAAATATCTCTCTCATCACCTATTCCATGGTTGAACTGAACTTTCATACTTTGCCATCTCAAGATTCCAAGTCTTGTTTCTCCCGAGCTCAATAATTTTGGAGTTATATTTACACACACACATAACAATATATATATATATATATATATATATATATATATATACACACATAACAATGTTCACTTTTGTTTATCTTGCTTGTTACTATGTTATAAGTATATTCTAATAAAGATTGTTTTAACTTCAAAAACAGACTCCAGGTGTAGTCTATTGCTGCTGGTACATTTCTAAAGCATTATGATTCATAACAAAATTGGGCCTGCGTCCGAGATATTAACAGTTTTGGGGGCATTGTCATTAATTATCAATTTCATTGAGGAAGTCCATTTGATTTATTTGTGTGTGGAAAATCAGCAGCAATGGATGTTGATAGATGTCAGGAAGCGCCAACCTCTGAGGAATTAGGGTTGAGTTGTTGAGTCTTGCTAGAAGGTTAAAACTTGCTAAGGTGAAATTGACAATGAGGAGGGCACAGATGCAGAGGATAATAGCTGAACATTATGTATCTGAGGGAGTGTTTAAAGTGGAGGAGTTGGAGGTGTTTCCTGAAAGTAAACCTCATGAGCTTGTGCTGCAGCACGTTAGAAAAATTAAAGATGGAGGCTGCGGAAGGCAGAGGCAGTTTGAGGGTAGGGAGGCAGAAAAACAGGGAGGAAGCAGAAAGACAGCGGCTGTTTGAGCTGGAAAAGATAGAGAGATTGCAGCAAAGGGGTCTAGAGTTAGACTCTAGTGTTAAGTTTAAGGCCAGTCAGGAAGTTAAATCGGTACCTCCATTTGACGAGGCAGAGGTTGATATATACTTTCAGCATTTTGAGAAGGTTGCTCAAAGTTTAAAGTGGCCAAAAGAGGGTTGGCCCTTTCTCTTACGAAGTGTAATTAAGGGGAAGGCTCAGCAAGCCTATTCTGCTTTGATAGTTGATGAAGCAGCTGATTATGACCTAGTGAAATAGTCTGTGCTCAAAGCTTACGAGTTGGTCCCAGAATCATACAGGCAAAAGTTTGGAAATTTGAGGGAATCTGTGAAACAGATTTATATGGAACTTGCTTATGAGAACTTTGTGTGTTTTGACCGCCGGTGCACATGTAAAAATATAAATGATGATTGTAACAGCTTGAAAGTGTTGCTTTTAATTGAAGAATTCAAAGGGTGCATTCGTGATGACATAAAGACCTATTTAGATGAAAAGGATGCTGCCAATTTGCAGGAGTCTGATAGAATAGCAGGTGAGTTTGTTTCTACTCATAAGGTTAAGATTATCCCGAATAAGAGATTCCAAAAGAGTAGCAGGGATCACCAGGGTAAACCAGAAATTAAAGCTGGACTTGTGACAATAGTAAGGATGAAGGGAAGCAGTTGAAGGAGAAATATTCTGGTCTCACTTGTTGCTATTGTAAGAAAGCTGGTTATATGATGGCTAATTGTTCCATCCTGAAGAAGAAAAAGGAAAAGGAGTCAGTCCCGAATGCCTGTGTTCAGTATGTTGAAGCACCTATCAACCCACAGGGTTCTGAACATTCTGTTTCAGGCTCAGTTAAGGTCTGAGAGGTCTGACCGAGTTAAGAAGGGATTCGATCATTTTATGTCAGATGGGTTTGTATTAGTAAAGGAAGGGTCATCCCCGGTACCAGTGAAAATTCTTTGAGTTACTGGGGCTTCTCAGTCACTTATATCAGACAGCGTTCTAAAGTTTGGTGATGAGACTCACACTGGTGAGGTAAACCTTATTAAATTCATTGAGGGCGACATGTTTTCGGTGCCATTGGGGGCGGTGTGGTTTCTGTTCCATTGTACAAGGTAACTTTACAGTCAGGGTTGGTTTCGGGACCTGTTAAGATCGGAGTATGCTCCAGTTTACCAGAGGAAGATGTTACTTTGCTGTTAGTGAATGACCTGGCAGATGGTAAAGTTGTTCCTGCAGTGCAGTTAACAACTAACCCAAACACTGATGACCCACAGATGGATTTTAACATTTATCCTTCCTGCGCAGGAACTCGAAGTATGGCTAAAATGTCTGCCGACGCAGACGAGTTTATCACAGAACAGAACCAAGACCCTGAGTTTGAAGCTTTAAAAGAAACAGCTTTCCCAGATGATGAGATTAAGAAAGTGCCAGTAGGGTATTATCACAAGGATGGAGCGATAATGAGGACATGGAGGCCACCTGCTATACCAGCGAGTGAGGAATGGGCAATTGTTCACCAAGCTGTAGTTCGTAAAGTTTATAGGACTGAAATTTTAACTTTGGCCGACATTCTGCCCTCAGGTGGCCATTTTGGAGTGAATAAAACTGTAAACAGGATCATGAAATAATTTTACTGGCCTAATCTGAGGAAAGATGTTGTGACCTTTTGCAGAACCTGTCACATTGGTCAAGTTGTTCGTAAACCTAATCAGATCTCCACAGTGCCATACTGCAGTCTATATATAACTGAATTTGGTGAACCCTTTTCAAAATTTATAGTGGATTGTGTTGGCCCATTGCCAAAGACTAAATCTGGCCATCAGTATCTGCTAACTATTATGTGTACTGCATCCAGATTCCCAGAGGCAATACCTCTCAGAAATATTAAAGCTAAAACTGTAGCGAAGGCTCTTACCGAGTTTTTTTTTACTTTATTTGGTTTGCCTAAAAAATCCAGTCTGACATGAAGTAATTTTACATCTGGATTATTCCAGCAGGTAGTTGATGAACTGGGTGCTAAACAAATTACATTGTCTGCGTACCATCCAGAATTACGATGGGTTCTAGAAAGATTACATTCTGCCCTCAAAACAATGATTAAGACACAATGTGTTCCACACTGTCTCTCTCTCTCGCTCCGTGCCTTGTAAAGGCTTGAAGAAGCATCATCGGACGCACGCATGCACATGCCAAAAAAAGACATACTGTGTTGAAAACGGAAAGGACTGACATGAAGGAATATATTTGCTTTTGTTCGCAGTAAGAGAGTTGGTACAGGAATCACTGGGCTTTAGTCCATTTGAATTTATATTTGGTCATAGAGTGAGGGGACCTTTGACCTTGTTAAAGGAGCAGTGATTTGATGGGGATGTGCATGTTAACTTGTTAGACTAAGTTTTGAAGTACAACAATGAACTACTCCAGGCCTGTTGTCTAGCGAGACAAAACTTAAAGATTTCTCAAAACAAAATAAGTGTTTGTTTGATAAGCGGGCTTGCGAAATAAAATACCAGGTGGGGGATAAGTTGCTTACCTTATCTCCAATGTTGACGAATCCACATCAGGCGAAACTCAATGGACCGTATGAAATAGTCGTTCAAATTAATATTGTGAATTATGTTATCAAAACA
This sequence comes from Hemitrygon akajei, assembly GCF_048418815.1. Lineage (NCBI taxonomy): Eukaryota > Metazoa > Chordata > Chondrichthyes > Myliobatiformes > Dasyatidae > Hemitrygon > Hemitrygon akajei. The sequence goes on along the minus strand of NW_027331933.1, from coordinate 3,221,366 downwards.
CCCGACCGATGTAAACTAACACAGGTGGTACAGGTAAATATAATAAAGCCTTATTTTGACAAGCAGGCACCATCTGTGTGTGTTGTTGTCAAAACATATGAATCTGGCAACCCTGAGAATGAAACAATTGACTCGTCTGAGAATTTTCACAAGCAAAACATGGTCCCATTAAGCTAATGAACTCGGTTGTTCCAGAAAATATTGATAACAGGTTGGCTCATCTGCAGCCAGAGCAACAACAACAGCTGAAGAAATTAATTCTGAAGGTTAAAGATTTATTTCCCGATGTTCCCAAGCAAACCACGGTCGCAATACATGATGTAGATATTGGTCAAGCCAAACCGATTAAACAACACCAATATTGCATGAACGTAGAAAAGTGTAAATAAGTTGAGCAAGGAATTGAATATATGCTGGGAAATGGTATTATTAGTCCTTCAGCATCAGATTGGAGCTCACCCTGCATCATTATTGTGCCCAAACCTGATGGTAGTGTTAGATTTTGCACTGATAAAAGGAAGGCAAATGTCCTACCCTAGGGTAGATGATTGCATCAATAAGGTTGGAAAATCTAAATTTCTTACAAAGATTGATCTGTTGAAAGGGTATTGGTGTGTTCCATTGACGGACAGAGGCAGAGAAATTTCTGCGTTTGTGACAGCATCTGGGTTGTATGAATACAATGTTTTGCTGTTTGGAATGAAAAATGGTCCAGGAACATTCCAGAGAACGTTTGATTCTGTAATTCGAGGATTAAAACACACAGATGCCTATATTGATGATTTAGTCACAGGGAATGACACTTGGGAAGAGCATATCTCTGCAGTATAAAAGCTGTTTGACAGGCTTTCCCAGGCCAGCATTACAGTTAACTTGGCTAAGAGTGAATTTGGCCATGACACTGTGACCTGTCTTGGCTATGTTGTAGATCAAAGCAAGTTGGCTCCTGTTCGGGCAAAAGTCCAGGCAATTTCTCAAGTTCCAATTCTGACTGCTAAGAAGGCTCTTAGAAGGTTTCTGGGAATGGATGGATATTATCGTAAGTTCTGTAAGAACTTTGCTGCTATCGCTCTTCCTCTGACTAATCTCCTGAAGAAGGTTGAAAAGTTTGTTCGGACCGAACCTTGTCAGTAGGCATTTGATCGGTTGGAAGTTATTTTTTGAGATTAGACCAATCAATGTAGTATTGTCAGCAAATTTAATTAGCAGATTGGAGCTGTGGGTGGAAACACAAGTCATGGATGCACAGAGAGTAAAGGAGAGGGCCAAAGAGACAACCCTGTGGGGTATGTATGCTGAGGGTCAGAGAGACTGAGGTGAGGGAGCCCACTCTTACCACCTGCTGGCGATCTGACAGGAAGTCCAGGATCCAGCTACACAAGGCAGGGTGAAGGCCGAGGTCTCTGAGCTTCTTGTCGATACTTCATGCTTTGTATGGCTACTGCTCTGCCTATGACTGCAAGGAACTGCAGATAACTTTAGAGAGTAGAGAACATCAGAGAAACAAGCCTCCACTCCATGGACTCTCCCTACACTTCCCCTCCCTCGGAAAAGCAGGCCATGTACACAAAGAAGCTCATAACCTGGACATTCTTGCTGCAAACCCGCTCCCACATTGGCAGAGATACAAAACCCTTAAAGTGCGTAACACCAGGCTGAAGGACGGCTTCCTGTCTGCAGTTATAAGCCAAATGAATGATAAAATGGACTCGACCTCACAATGTAACTCGACTTGACCCTGCACCATATGTCTATCTGCACTGCACTTTCTCTGCAGCCATAATGCTTTGTTACAGTTATTGTTCCGTCGTATATCAGCTCAATGTACTGTTGTAATGTATCGATCTGTGTGGATGGTACGTCAGGCAAGATTGTCACTGTAGCTCAGTACATGATGATAATAAACAAATTTCCCCATTTTAATTGTGTGGAAATATTAGACAGACTGAGCTTCTGCTCTGGAACCACAGAAGGAAACTGAACTGTTGTCATTTCTGTGGAAAGCAAATATATGGAAAATGCTTCAATCTCACATTATGATCTGCAGTAAATGGGATCAGGTGACCGCTGGTGGGTCTCCCATATCAATATCAGAATCAGGTTTAATAGCACCGGCATATGCCTTGAAATTCGTTTTCTCTCCGGTAGCAGTAGAACCTAATTCTTAACAAAAGATTTTAACAAATGTGATTTAAAATAAGTATATATATATATATATATAGTACAAAAATAAAAATGTAATAAACCATTTTAATTGTGTGGAACTATTTGACTGACTGCGTTGTTGCTTTGGAAATTCTGAAGTGAAGCTGAATTAAACTGTACACATTTATGAGAAGCTCAGATAAATATCAATGGCTAAATTCTCACATAAATGGGTCAGACACCCAGAAACATCGGCTGCACTTCAGCACGTTGAAACAGTGAATGAAACATGCAGAAAATATTGCAGGAAAAAAACATTGTCCACCCACAACGAGAGGACGTGACAGATCCGGATCTCACTGCCTTGTCTGAACGGGGAAAGGTGAAGCTACAGGTACACGTAGAGCAGTGACCCGCAGATGCTGCAGATCTGCAGAAAAACATGAACGGGAAACGGGATCAGGTGACGGGTGGAGGGTCTCCCACCTGAACCGGTGACTCTGCTCCTTGCCCCTCACACACTGCCCGACCCATCCGCCGCATTCCCCACATTGTTCCATATTTACACCAGATACATGTCTACCTTTCCACACCATATCTACACCGATCCCTTTCCCTCCACCCCCAGGTCACAGAGTCACGGGTTCGATTCCCATCCCGGTCCGAAACATAATTCAAGCCCAAACAGGAAGTGTTCACGTTTCATTTTAATCGGTTCTGTGTTTATAAACACTAACTTCTATTCACAATCCTCCGGCCTCACTGGACAGGAGCACTGAAACATCAAGTGAGAAACAGCAGGAGGTGGCCATTCGGCCCCTCTAACTACCAACAAGATGGCGGCTGCTCTTCCATCTCAGCCACATTTTTCTCTCCGATCCTCATTTCTTCTATCCCTTTGGTATCCACACATCTGCCGTCCTCTTTTCTACGTGATGATGATCACTGAGTCTTCACCGCCCTCTGTGGTGGGGATTTACAGACATTTACCACCCTCGGAATGGAGACATTTCCCCTCATCACAGTCCCGGACAGTCCACCCCCTTTTTCAGAGACTGGGATGCCTGGTTCAACCGGTAATGATGTTGTGCATTTCAATGTGTTCGCCTCTCAGTCCTCGATTCTCTAAATGACATTTAGAGTTATCACATTTGATCTTTCTTCATATGATGACCCCACCGCTCCAGGGATCAGTCAGGTGAATCTTCATTGCGCTCTCTATAACAAATACTCTCTAACCTCTTTGTTCATCCTCTATGGAATTAATATCCATCTTTTGCAGCCCCGTGTTGCCCCAACTACTCACCTCCCACCCTTGTCACTATTTTCACCTTCCACCTCCCCCCTAAACTGTATCCACATCTACATCCCCTGCTCTTGCCCCATCCCCACCCCTCACCTCTTTTCTCCGACTATTTCCCGTCCACTCTCAGTCCAGAGGGAGGGTCTCGGCCCGAAATGTTGGCGGTCCATTTCCCTTCACAGATGCTGCCCGACCCACTGAGTTCCTCCGGCAATTTCTTCTTTGGTCTGTATAACCCGTGTTAGTATGGGGAGCGGGATTTTACACCATATTGCAGGGTTAGGGTTAGGGTTAGTGGACTTGTCAGTGGGACAACAACATTAATCACGGATTTCATCACTGAATCCAGTGTTGTGAGATGTAAAGTCCCCTGTTATGTGTCCGGCTGTGCCGTGTTGTTGGTGGAGTGGGCAGCGTGGTGTTTGTCTCGATTCGGATCACAACACCAGAATTGCCAGCGAGGCCCACACACAGTGTATTAGTCAACAGAAAACCTCTCGTCCCTGCAGTCTTTGTCTCCTGATAAACTCAACACCCTGACAATGTGGACCATAGGTACCCCTTCCTCTCAGAGTCAGGGAATCACTCAGACAGCTGATCGCTGAGATGAATTATATTTATTGGTCATTAAAGTTCGCCCAGATTCGTTTGGACGGATTTGATGTGGGGTTTGGGGTGTCACAGTGAAAGGGCGGGACGACCGAACTTCCTCCGTTGTCCAATCCTCCTTCCAGGTGAGGCGACACTGCACCTGTGAATCTTCCGGGGTCGCCTGTTGTGTCCGCTGCTCGCGATGTGGCCGTCTCCACACTGGTGACACCGGCTCCTCCTCAGTTGTTCCGGGTAGGAATGTTTTTTAACGGGTGTCGATATTTTTCTTCCCTTTTGTGCGGGAGGGGCAGATTTTGGGGGTTGATGATCGGGATACCGTCCGTTTTGATGCGGGGGGTTGGGATGGAGTTTCATTTTTTTTCTCTCTGAACGACTTTCATGATTTTTTTGTTTCGTGGTTCTCTGGAGAAGAAAAAAAAACTCAGCATTATTTATGAATACCTGCTTTGATAATAAATTAACCTTTGAACTATCCACTCCAAGCGGGACTTACTTACTTAGTCACTCAGCCAGGAACAGTCTGTGAATGCTCCCACCCAATTCACCAATTCCCCTTACACCACAGATATATCTGTCCAGATACTCCCCACACAAGACAGGCTGGAGCCAAAAATATTTACTACATGCCAGGCCCTAAAGAGAAATTATAAAATAGTCATAATGGCTTACACACACAGAACAGACTGAAGCTGTCCTATCTCTACACATGAGTGCACAAGGAGATAAGCATCCTGAAACCCTAGCTAGCTACCCTCAAGAAGAAATATGGCTCAGCATGGCTTAGTACATCTGTTGATCATCAGCAGTTTCTTTCAGAAAAACAGGCTGCTATGGTTTAACGAAGTGTTAACCTTCTAACATACTTTATCATTCCCTCCTTTAGATCATTACATGATCAACAAAGCAGTAACTTTTTACAGAGAAAGCAACCAAGTACAGCATTGACATCTCAGTGGGTAAAAACGGCATACATCAGTAATTATAACAATGATATGTACAACCATTTGGACATAATGCAATATCATGCCTCACCTATTACCGACAGGTCTTCGTAGATCACCATTTCGACCCTTTGGTGAACCCGTGTAAATCCTGCCCTACTCTCTTGATGCTGTCAGTCTCCTCGGCAGTGTGCTTGGAGAGGGATGTAACGTTAGTAGCCTCATCAGGGATATAGGTGCAGCATTCTGTGTCAATAATAGAACAGGTTCCGTCTTTCTCAGCTGGGATAAAATCTAAAGCCGTACGATTCTATACGACTGTTTGCCGGATTGCAATCATTTCAGTGGATATTTCTGTTACTTGGGCCTGTGTTTCTGTCAGGGCCCCTGTAGTATTGTGGCCAGCTCCTCAAGTGCTTGTAGCCAAATTGATTATCTCTCGTGAATTCCTGGCTACTCCATAGGAGAGAAAAGCGATCATCCAAAATCACTCAGTCTCAGTTATTCCTCTCGGCTGCTGGGCACCTGCAGTTATGGCCAGGATGCATGTTTCCCAGTATAGGAAGTTCAGTTTGGTGGGGGCCTGCGATACCATCCCTGAAAACACCGACAGCCACAGTCGTCTCTGACTGGACCACAGTTCCTCGCTCTCTTCCCCAGGTGTTATTTGAGAAAGCCCAGGCTGAGAGTTCCTCACTCTAGTTGAGCAGGATTACAGACATTGGAATCATAGTTTTATGCAGCAGGCCCCTAGTTCTACCAGTTTGGCAAGGTGTGACAGACAGACAGAAAGGTGTTATCATGGGGGCTCCCAGAAAGACAAAAACACGAACACCTCTGTTACATTCCCTCCACGGTTTAAATGAACCAGCAGCAATAGACCACACCTGGAGTGTGCTTTTGATGTTAAAACCACTGTCTTTATTCGTATCTACTTATAATATAACAAAATAAGCAAAATAATCAAAAGCTAAAAGTGTTATGAGTACACATATGTGTAAATATAACTCCCAAACCACTGAGCTCAGGGAATACCAAGATAAAAGTTTTGAGATGGGAAAGTATGAAATTCAGTTCATCCACGGAATCAATAACGAGAGAGAGATATTTGTAATCCAAGGTGAATGTCAAGAGAAGGCAATTACGTTGAATTCCACAAATTCCACAGTGGTAAAACAGGATAACAGTCGCTGTAGGTCTTATCCGTCGTTGTTCTAAATCCACATACGAATTATCTCCAAAAGTAGCATATCACAGGAGTACTGTTTTCAGAAGGAACTACCAGCCAAGCAAGGGTTAACACACGGGTAGATTCGGAAAGGTACTCCCAATCCAGATCCAACACACAAAGTATTACCGACATTGATTTCCACAGAATATCCCTTCTCACAAGTGGTTACCACATAACACACCCGAATCCAGCTAAGGGTTAACAAAAGTGGTAGCCACGGGATACTCCAACAAAATCCCCATATGGATTATACAAATTATCACCAACAGTGATTGGTCACAGGGGTACCTCTTCAAGTGAATTACCACCCCCAAGCAAGGGTTAGCACAAGTGGTCCTCACAGGACACTCCCAAACCAACAGATCTACTCCAATGGATCAAACAAAGTGACAATCACACATTCGGTTTAGGCTGGATCAGTAGTCAACCCACCTTGTGGGCACAGGAGAGTCCAGAGAGTGGCCCTTTGTTTCGAACTTTCCATCTTCTGTCTTTCTCTCTGTCTGACTGTGTTTGTGACTATCCTTGCGTAAATAAAACAAACTGTGAGCTGTGTAAGCACAAGCTGCAAGCAAGTGTAAACACGCTGCATAGTCAAATAGTTCCGCCTCTCTCTCTCTCTCTCTCAGTAAGAATAAAACAGGAGCCGGGAAAGCCAGGCTTGTATACACAGGAATTTAGAAGGAGAATTTAGAATTTAGTACTTTCTCCCCGTATCGCCTTTTTAGTTATCTTCTGTTGCTCTTTAAAAGTTTCCCAATCCTCTGGCTTCCCTCTCATCTTTGCTCTGTTACATATCTTCTCTTTTATTTTTATACTGTCCTTGAATTCCCTTGTCAGCCATGTTCGCCCCCTACTCCCCTTAGCTGGCTTTTACCATTGAAATGGTGTGGGAATACAACCAGAGGCCATGGGTTAAGGGGGAAAGGTGAAATGTTAAAGGAAAATGAGGGGAAACGTCTTCACACAGATGGTCATCCGGGTGTGGAACGAGCAGCCAGCACAAGTGGTGAAAGCGAACATGTTTTCAACATTTAAGCGGTTCGTGTAGATACCTGGATGGTAGGGATGTGGGAGTGGGCAGTTTAATTAGTTCAGCACAAACCAGATGGCCCAAATGGCCTGTTTCTGTATTGTAATTTTCCACAAGAACCTGAAGTAATACTAATATTCACTCTAAGTCCTTTTAACAGCTGTGCAGACCAACCATTCACCTCAGCAGGGATTTTTTATATGGCGTTAAAATTGTGGAACTTTAAGTTAATAATACGTGACAGAAAATCCCAGATGCACGTCAAGAAAGACAATTTGCATGAGAGTGTTTCAGTTACTGTGGGGCCAGGCACCCATGCAGCTCAGCAGGAACAGGGAATAATACCAATGGAGAGAGTCAAACTGAGCCAGGGTAGAAATTGCAGATGGAAATGCCCCATTCTTATAGAAATAGGAAGAGCATCGGGGAAGTAACGGTCATTCCAGATACCAGCACTCTGCCCAGTCAGGAGATGATTTCTCTGTCCAACTTGGGTTCAACCTCATTGTAACAGTGAGGAACAGCCAGATCAAAACTTGGCGATTCAAGCAATCTCATCTGAAATGTTGTCCTACAGCCATTGATGGACTTTGTAAATCATTTCACAGGTTAAAACGAGAAGGAATTTGTCTCCAGGAATCTCAAACACAGCACGCCAGTTTTGCTGTCTCTGTCCAGATATTTAAGAAGTGGAGCGAGGGATTCAATCGACTATCCTTCCTACTCAAGACTGTGGGGAGGGATTTATTCGGTCATCTGACCAACTGGCACGCCCGTCATTTTACACAGGAGAAAGGCCGTTCACCTGCAAAGACAGTGGAATAGATTCACTCGGTCATCTCAGCTGAAGGTACATCAGCAAGTTCACACTGGGCAAGGCCATTCACCTGTTCTGTGTGTGAGAAAAGATTCAATTGGTCTTCCCACCTGCGGACACACCAGTCAGTTCACACCGAGCAGAGGCTGGTGATCTGCTGAATTTGTGGGAAAGGATTCACTCAATCATTGGACGTAATGGCAGACCAGCGGGTTCACACTGGGGAGAGGCCATTCACCTGCTCAGTATGTGGGAAGAGATTCACTCGGTCATCCGACCTACAGAGACACCATTGAGTTCATACTGGGGAGAAGCCCTTCACCTGCTCAGAATGTGCGAAACGATTCACTCGGTCATCCCACCTACAGAGACATCAGCGAGTTCACACTGGGGAGAAGCCGTTCCTTTGTTCAGAATGTGGGAAGCAATTCACTCGATCTTCCACCCTTCAGATACATCAGCGAGTTCACACCGGGGAGAAGCCATTCACTTGCTCACTTTGTGGGGAGAGATTCATTCACTCATCCAACCTACAGAGACATCAGCGAGTTCACACGAGGGAGAAGCCCTTCACCTGCTCAAAATGTGCGAAACGATTCACTCGGTCATCCGACCTACAGAGACATCAGCGAGTTCACACTGGGGAGAAGCCGTTCACCTGCTCAGTCTGTGGGAAGGGATTCAGTCAGTCATCCAACCTACGGAATCACTTGCGAGTTCACACTGGGGAGAAGCCGTTCACCTGCTCAGTCTGTGGGAAGGGATTCAGTAAGTCATCCAACCTACAGAGACACCAGCGAGTTCACACTGGGGAGAGGCCGTTCACCTGCTCAGAATGAGGGAAGCGATTCACTCGGTCAGCCAACCGACTGAGTCACTTGCGAGTTCACACTGGGGAGAGGCCGTTCACCTGCTCAGTCTGTGGGAAGACATTCACTCAGTCATCCACCCTACAGAGACACCAGCGAGTTCACACTGGGGAGAAGCCGCTCACCTGCTCAGAATGAGGGAAGCGATTCACTCGGTCAGCCAACCTACTGAGTCACCAGCGATTTCACACTGTGGAGAGGCCGTTCACCTGCTCAGAATGTGGGAAAGGATTCACTCAGTCATCCCAAGTACTGGCACATCAGTCAGTTCACAATGGGGAGTTGCCGTTGTTATAAATCCCTAGAGTTCGTTTGCTGTAGACTGTCATTTTAAGAGAGAGAAATTAAAAAGTTAAATCAGTTTGACTTGCACGTTGTTTACATCGCGTGCAGCTTGTTTCGTTTTAACCGAGGACACAGACACTCAAAGTCAGACGTAGGCGAAGGAGGAAAAATGGAAGGATCGAAACCAGGGAACTAGTGGCCAAGGGTCACTGATTGCAACTTTCCTATGCCCATAAGAGTGGGTTAATTATCGATTCAGCGTACTGAAATGTGTGGTTATTACCTCGTTTGATCCATAGGAGTGGATCTGATTTGGGGAATCCTGTGAAGACCACTAATGTGTTAACCCTTGCTGGGTGTGGTGTGGTAATTCACTTGAAGAAGATACCCCTTGTGACAAGTCACTTTCCGTGATAATTCGTATGTGGATTTGGAATGATGACGGGTAAAATCTACAGCAACTGTTGTCTCGTTTTACCACCGTGGAACCTGTGGAATTCGACATAATTGCCTTCTCTCAACATTTACCCTGGATTACAAATATCTCTCTCATCACCTATTCTGTGGTTGAACTGAACTTTCATACTTTACCATCTCAAGACTCCAAGCCTTGTTTCTCCCGAAATCAATAGTCTGGGAGTTATATTTGCGCCCATATATACACATAACACATTTGTTTATCTTGTTTAAGTTACTATATTATAAGTAGATTCTAATAAAGATGGTTTTAACATTAAAAACAGACTCCAGGTGTGGCCTATTGCTGGTGTTCGTTTCAAAAGCGTTACAATTCATAACAAAATTTGGGTTGCGTCTGGGATATGAACGGATTTGTGGGCGTAGTCGTTAATTATCGATTTCTTTGGGGAAATCCCTTTTGATTTATTTGTGTGTGAAAAAATCAGTAGCAACGGATGTTGATAGATGTCTCGAAGTGCCAGGCATTGGAGGACGCCAGAAGGATTGAGTTGTTATGTACTGCTAAAAGGTTAAAACTTGCTGAGGGGAAATCGACAATGAGGAGGGCACAGATGCAGAGTGTAATAGCTGAACATTATGTATCTGAAGGTGTGTTTAAAGTGGAGGAGTTGGAGGTGTTTCCTGAACGTAAACCTAGTGAGCTTGAGCTCCAGTACAAGTGAAAAAAATTAAATGCGGAGGCTCCGGAAAGGCAGAGGCAGTTCGAGCTGCAAAGGATAGCGAGATTGCAGCAAAGGGGTCTGGCGTTAGACTCTAGCGATATGTTTAAGGCCAGTCAGAAAGTTAAATTGGTACCTCCAGAAGGCTGCTCAGAGTTTAATGTGGCCAAAAGAGGTTTGGCCTATTCTCTTACAAAGTGTAATTAAGGGGAAGGCTCAGCAAGCCTATTCTGCTTTGACAGTTGATGAAGCAGCTGATAATGACATAGTGAAACAGGCTGTGCTCAAAGCTTACGAGTTGGTCCCAGAAGCATACAGGCATAAGTTTAGAAATTTGAGGAAGTCTGTGAACCAAACTTATATGGAACTTGCTCATGATAAGTTTTTGTGTTTTGACCGCTGGTGCACATATAAAAATATAAATGATGATTTTAACAGCTTGTAAGAGTTGGTTTTAATTGAAGAATTCAGAGGGTGCGTGCCTGATGACATAAAGAGATATTTAGATGAAAAGGATGCTGCCACTTTGCAGGAGTCTGCTGGATGAGCAGATGAGTTTGCTTTAACTCATAAGGTTAAGTTTATCCCGAATAAGAGCTTCCAAAAGAGTAGCAGGGATCACCAGTGTAATCCAGAAATTAAACTAGGACTAGTGACAAGAGTAAGGATGAAGGGAAGCAGTTGAAGGAGAAATATTCTGGTCTTACTTGTTACTATTGTAAGAAAGCTGGTCGTAAGATGGCTAATTGTTGCCTCCTGGGGATGAAAAAGGAAAAGGAGGCAGTCCCGAATGCCTGTGATCAGTCTGTTGAAGCACCAGTAAACCCACAGGGTTCTGAACATTCTTTTGAGGCTCAGATTGGAAAAAGGAAAATGAGGCAGTCCCGAATGCCTGTGATCAGTCTGTTGAAGCACCTCTAAACCCACAGGGTTCTGAACATTCTGTTTGAGGCTCAGATAAGGAAAAAGGAAAAGGAGGCAGTCCCGAATGCCTGCGATCAGTCTGTTGAAGCACCTCTAAACCCACAGGGTTCTGAACATTCTGTTTGAGGCTCTGATAGGAAAAAGGAAAAGGAGGCAGTCCCGAATGCCTGTGATCAGTCTGTTGAAACACCAGTAAACCCACAGGTTCTGAACATTCTGTTGAGGTTCAGATAAGGATTTGAGAGGTCTGACCAACTTAAGAAGAGATTCGATCATTTTACGTCAGATGGGATTGTATTATTAAAGGAAGGGTCAACCCCGGTACCACTGAAAACTGTTTGAGATACAGGGGCTTCTCTGTCACTTATATGAGCCAGCATTCCAAAGTTTGGTGATGAGACTGAAACAGGTGAGGTAAATCTTATTAAAGGCATTGGCGGCGTTTTGGTTTCTGTTCCATTGTACAAGGTAACTTTACAGTCAGGGTTGGTTTCGGGACCTGTTAAAATCGGATTGTGCTCCAGTTTACCGGTGGAAGATGTTACCTTGCTGTTAGGGAATGACCTGGCAGATGATAAAGTTGTTCCTGCATTGCTGTTGGCAACTAACCCAACCACTGACGATCCACAGATGGATTTTAACATTTATCCTTCCTGCGCAGTAACTCGAAGTATGGTTAAAAAGTCTGCCGACGCAGACGGTTCTGTGCAGCATGATTCTGATACCCATGATGGCCAAAATCGGGATTCAGGTTATGATGACTTGTCAGGGACTTTTCTGCCTTCATTGTTTCAACAGGATTCCGGTAGTAAGTCTGATGAGAAAGATATATCCCTATCTAGGAAGGAGTTTATAGAACAGTACCGAGACCCTGAGATTGAAGCTTTAAAAGAAACAGCTCTCTCAGATGAGGAGATTAAGAAAGTGCCAGTAAGGTATTATCTCAAGGATGGAGTGATAATGAGGAAGTGGAGGCCACCTGCTATACCAGCGAGTGAGGAATGGGCAATTGTTCACAAAGTTGTAGTTCCTAAAGTTTATAGGGCTGAAATTTTAACTTTGGCACACAGTATGCCCTTAGGTGGCCATATTGGAATGAATATAACTGTAAATAGGTTTATGAAATAATTGTACTGGCCTAATTTGAGGAAGGATGTGACCTTTTTCAAACATGTCACACTTGTCCATTTGTGGGTAAACCCCACCAGGTCAGCCCAGTGGCTCCACTGTGGTCTATACCTGCATTCGGTGAACCCTTTTCAAAATTTATAGTGGATTGTGTTGGCCCATTGCCAAAGACTAAAGCTGGCCATCAGTATCTGCTAACTATAATGTGTACTGCATCCAGATTCCCAGAGGCAATACCTCTCAGAAATATTAAAGCTAAAACTGTAGCGAAAGTTATTACCAAGTTGTTTTCTTTTACCATTTCTGGATTGCCTAATGAAATCCAGTCTGATCAAGAAAGTAATTTTACACCTGGATTATTTCAGTAGCTAGTTTATGAACTAGGAGCTGAACAAATAACATCATCTGTGCACCATCTGGAATCACAAGGGCTGTAGAAAGTTTTCATTCTACACTCAAAACAATGATTAAGACATACTGTGTTGAAAATGGAAAGACTGGGATGAGGAATATATTTGATTTTGTTCTCAGTAAGAGAGTCGGTACAGGATCACTGGGCGTTAGTTCACTTGAACTATTTGGTTGCAGACTGACGGGACGTTTGACCTTGTTAAAGGAACAGTGGATTGATGGGGATGTACATGTTAACTTGTTAGACTATGTTTTGAAGTTCAATAATAAACTACACCAAGCGTGTAGTCTTGTGAGCCAAAACTTAAAGATTTCTCAAAACAAAATGAAGTGTTGGTTTGATAAGCGGGCTTGCGAAAGAAAATACCAGGTGGGGGATATCTTATCTTATCTCCAAAGTTGACGAATCCACTCCAGGTGAAATTCAATGGACCGTATGAAATAGGCTCTCAAATTAATGATGCGAATTATGTTATTAAAACACCCGACCGATGTAACTAACACAAGTTGTACACATAAATATGATAAAGCCTTATTTTGACAAACAGGCACCATCTGTGAATGTTGTTGTCAAAATATATGCATCTGGTAACCCTGAGAATGAAACAATTGACTCATCTGAGACTTTTCACAGGCCAAACATGGTCCCAGTTAGGCTAATGAACTCGGTTGTTCCAGAAAACATTGATAACAAGTTGGCTCATCTGCAGCCAAAGCAACAACAACAGCTGAAGGAATTAATTCTGAAGTTTAAAGATTTATTTCCTGATATTCCCAAGCAAACCACGGTCTCAGTACATGACACAGATATTGGTCAAGCCAAACCGATTAAACAACACCCATATCACATGAACGTAGAAAATGTAAATTGGCAGAGCAAGAAATTAAAAATATGCTGGCAAATGGTATTATTAGTCATTCAGCATCAGATCGGAGCTCACCCTGCGTTATTGTGCACAAACCTGATGGTAGTGTTAGATTTTGCACTGATTATAGGAAGGTAAATGCAGCAACAAAAAGAGATGCCTATCCTATCCCTAGGGTGAATGATTGCATCGATAAGGTTGGAAAACCTAAATTTCCAACAAAGATTGATCTGTTGAAAGGGTATTGGTGTGTTCCATTGATGCAGAGAGGTGGAGAAATTTCTGCGTTTGTGACACCACCTGGGTTGCATGAATACAATGTTTTACCTTTGGAAGGAAAAATGCTCCATGAACATTCCAGAGAATGATTGATTTTGTAATTCGAAGATTAGAGCACACAGATGCCAATATTGATGACTTAGTCACAGGGAGTGACACTTGGGAAGAGCATATCTCTGCAGTAGAAAAGCTGTTTGACATGCATTCGCAGGCCAGCCTTACAGGTAACTTGGCTAAGAGTGAATTTTGCCATGCCACTGTGACCTATCTTGGCTGTGTTGTAGCTCAAGGCAAGTGGGCTCCTGTTCAGGCAAAAGTCCAGGCAATTTCTCAAGTTCCTGTTCTGACTGGTAAGAAGGCTCTTAGAAGGTTTCTGGGAATGGTTGGATATTATCGTAAGTTCTGTAAGAACTTTGCTGATATCGCTCTTCCTCTGACTAATGTCCTGTAGAAGGGTGAAAAGTTTCTTCGGAGCGAACCTCGTCAGTAGGCATTTGATCGATTGAATGCCGTTTTTATGTTATTCACCTCTGCTCTGACTTTACAAAGCCATTTTCTATAGCTGTGGATACCAGTGATGAAGCTGCCGGGGCGGTGTTATTACAGAAAGATGATGATGATGTTGAACATCCTGTAGCTTACATTTCGAGAAAATTCAATGAGCATCAAAGAAATTATTCCACCTTAGCGGGTTATTTTTGATATTTAAGGAAAACCTGGACAGGTATATGAATGAGAGCCGTTTGGGTTGATATGGCCCAGGTGCAGGTCAGTGGAACGAGGCAGAAAAATGTTTCGGCACAGCCAAGAAGGGCCAAAAGGCCTGTTTCTGTGCTGTAATGTTCTGTGGTTCTTAGAGAAAGAGTTGTTGTCACTCATCTTGACTTTGCGGCATTTCGATGTCTGTGTTTGTCCTGAGAAGAAACCTCTTGTAGTTTATACTGATCATAATCTGTTGGTGTTTTTGATTCAGGTAATGGGCAAAACCAGATGATTGTTAATCTAGAGTCTGATTTTGCAAGAATATGGTATTGTGATAATGCATATGAAAAGCACGGACAATATCATTGCCGATTGTCTTTCCAGATAAATGTTTTGTGTGAGGGGAAGTGTTATGAATCCCTAAGTTTCGTTTGCTGTGGACTGTCACTTTAAGAGAGTGCCTGAGGGAGGTGGGGACTAACAATGACGTCAGCCGCTGACTTTCTCAGCTCACTTTTGATTTTTACAGAGAGAGAGCTCAAGGAGGCGGGACTCTCTGACTTCCAGCTTGTTTACATTACTCGCAGTTTGTTTCGTTTTAAGCGAGGACACAGACACTCACAGACAGAAGGACGCAAAGAAAGAGAACAAAAGGATTTGGACAAGGAAGCTAGTGGCCAAGGGTCACTGTTTGGAACTCTCCTGTGCCCACAAGGGCGGTTTGATTATCGATCCAGTGCACATCGAATGTGCGCCTGTCACCACGAATAATCCACAGGAGTGGATTTTGTTTGGGGAATCCTGTGGTGACCACTTACGTGTTAACCCTTGCCTGGGTATGTGGTGTGGCGATTCACTTGAAGACGATATCCCCTAGGAAATCTGAAATTCAAACAACAACACAAACAAAATGTTGGTGGAACACAGCAGGCCAGGCAGCATCTATAGGGAGAAGCGCTGCCGACGTTTCGGGCCGAGACCCTTCGTCA
Organism: Hemitrygon akajei; assembly: GCF_048418815.1. NCBI lineage: Eukaryota > Metazoa > Chordata > Chondrichthyes > Myliobatiformes > Dasyatidae > Hemitrygon > Hemitrygon akajei. The sequence continues at coordinate 3,205,692 of NW_027331933.1, read as the reverse complement.
GGACTAACCGAAAGGAAAGATAGTAAGAGATTTGAAAGTAGTGGGGTGAGGGGGAAATGCGAAATGATAGGAGAAGACCGGAAGTGGTGGGATGAAGCTAAAAGCTGGAAAGGTGATTGGTGAAAGTGATACAGAGCTGGAGAAGGGAAAGAATCATGGAACGGGAGGCCTCTGGAGAAAGAAAGGGGGGGCAGATGGAGAACTGGTAATCAACTAAATATGTCCGGGATAGGGTAAGAAGGGGAGGAGGAGCATTAACGGAAGTTAGAGAAGTCAATGTTCATGCCATTAGGTTGGAGGCTACCCAGCCGGTAGATAAGGTGTTGTTCCTTCAACCTGAGTTTGGATTCATTTTGACAATAGAGGAGCCCATAGATAGACATATCAGAATGGGAATGGGACGTGTAATTAAAATGTCTAACTTCCGTTATTGCTCCTCCTCCCCTTGTTACCCTATCCCTGATATATTTAGTTGATTACCTGCTCTCCATCTGCCCTCCCCCTTTCTCCCGAATCCTCCCGCCCCATGATCCTTTCCCTTCTCCAGCTCTGTATCACTTTCGCCAATCACCTATCCAGCTCTTAGCTTCATCCCACCTCCTCCGGTCTTCTCCTATCATTTCTCATTTCCCCCTCCCCACACGACTTCCAAATCTCTTACTATTTTCCCTTTAGGTTAGTCCTGACGAAGGGTCTCAGCCCGAAACTTTGACAGCCCTTCTCCCTATAGATGCTGCCTGGTCTGCTGTGTTCCACCAGCATTTTGTGTGCGTTGTTGATCCCTGTGACAAGTCACTTTCGATTATCATTCGTATGTGGATTTGGAACGGCTGTTCACGTACTGTGAATTTGGGAAGCGATTCGCTTATTCATCTAGCCTTATGTAACTCTCGCTTCGGCTGGCAGCTTAACATAGGAGGTGATAGTCCCCTCCCCACCCATCCAAACTTAAGAAATCTCATTTGGGTGGATGCTGCGTGATGTGTCCACTGTTACAAATCAGTACTGTACCCCGAAATAACAAATGGTACACAACATTTGATTAAACAATTGACTTTTATAATTCCTACTTTGACTGAGGCAAAGATGTACAGTGTATCGGTAAAGTTTCCTGTAACATTTGACTTCATTGTGAAGTCTTATCTTGCACCTTCTATCTCACTGAGTTTTCCAAGAATCAGTTTCTGATTGCTAGAACGACAAAAGGTTTAATTGAATGCAGCACCTGGTGGGTTAAGAGTTATAAGCTACGATCGTAGGGCATGGCAGGATAGATTCTAGCATTTTGTTACGAACAGTAACACTTTAGAAACGAACCAGCAGGAACAGACTGCACCTGGAGTCTGGTTTTAGAAACATAGAAACATAGAAAATCGGTGTAGAGGTAGGCCATTCGGCGCTTCGAGCCTGCACTGCCATTCAGTATGATCATGGCTGATCATGCAAATCAGAACCCTGTACCTGCTTTCTCTCCATGCCCCCGATCCCTTTAGCCACAAGGGCCACATCTAACTTCCTCAAATTTAGCCAATGAACCGGCCTCAACTGTTTCCTGTGGCAGAGAATTCCACAAAGTCACCACTCTCTGTGTGAAGAAGTTTTTCCTCATCTCGGTCCTAAAAGGCTTCCAATTTATCCTTAAACTGTGACCCCTCCATCTGGACTTCCCCAACATCGGAAACAATCTTCCTGCATCTAGCCTGTTCAATCCCTTTAGAATTTTATATGTTTCAGTAAGATTCCCCCTCAATCTTCTAAATTCCAGTGCGTATAAGCCTAGTCGATCCAGTTTTTCTTTATATGAAAGTCCAGCCATCCCAGTAATCAATCTGGTGAACATTCTCTGTACTCCCTCTATGGCAAGAATGTATTTCCTCAGATTAGGGGACCAAAACTGCACACAATATTCTAGGTGCGGTCTCACCAAGGCCTTGTACAACTGCAGTAGAACCTCCCTGCTCCTGTACTCAAATCCTTTTGCTATGAATGCCAACATACCATTTACCTTTTTCACTGCCTGCTGTACCTGCATGCCCACCTTCAATGACTGGTGTACAATGACACCCAGGTCTCGTTGCACCTCCCCTTTTCCTAATCGGCCACCATTCAGATAATAATCTGTTTTCATATTTTTGCAACCAAAGCGGATAACCTCACATTTATCCACATTCAATTGCATCTGCCATGAATTTGCCCACTCACCTAACCTATCCAAGACACCCTGCATCCTCTTACCATCCTCCTCACAGCTAACACCGCCGCCCAGCTTCGTGTCATCCGCAAACTTGGAGATGCTGCATTTAATTCCCTCGTCTAAATCATTAATATATATTGTAAACAACTGGGGTCCCAGCACTGAGCCTTGCGGTACCCCACTAGTCCCTGCCTGCCATTCTGAAAAAGTCCCATTTACTCCCACTCTTTGCTTCCTGTCTGCCAACCAATTCTCTATCCACATCAATACCATACCCCCAATACCGTGTGCTTGAAGTTTGCACACTAATCTCCTTGTGGGACCTTGTCAAAAGCCTTTTGAAATCTAAATATACCACATCCACTGGCTCTCTCCTATCCACTCTACTAGTTACATCTTAAAAAAATTCTATAAGATTCGTCAGACATGATTTTCCTTTCACAAATCCATGCTGACTTTATCCGATGATTTCACCTCTTTCCAGGTGTGCTGTTATCACATCTTTGAAAACCGACTCGAGCATTTTCCCCACCACCGACGTCAGACTAACCTGTCTATAATTCCCCGGTTTTTCTCTCCCTCCTTTTTTAAAAAGTGGGGTTACATTAGCCACCCTCCAATCCTCAGGAACTAATCCAGAATCTAAGGAGTTTTGAAAAATTATCACTACTGCATTCACTATTTCTTGGGCTATTTCCTTAAGCACTCTGGGATGCAGACCATCTGGCCCTGGGGATTTATCTGCCTTTAATCCCTTCAATTTACCTAACACCACTTCCCTACTAACATGTATTTCCCTCAGTTCCTCCATCTCACTGGACCCTCGGTCCCTTACTATTTCCGGAAGATTATTTATGTCCTCCTTAGTGAAGACAGAACCAAAGTAGTTATTCAATTGGTCTGCCATGTCTTTGTTCCCTATGATCAAATCGCCTGTTTCTGACTGTAAAGGACCTACATTTGTCTTGACCAATCTTTTTTTTTTCTTTTCACACATCTATAAAAGCTTTTACAGTCAGTTTTTATGGTCCCTGCCAGCTTTCTCTCATAATCTTTCGTCCCTTTCCTAATTAAGCCCTCTGTTCTCCTCTGCCGGTCTCTGAATTTCTCCCAGTCCTCAGGTGCGCCGCTTTTTTTTTGTTGCTAATTTATATGTTTCTGTTTTGGACTTGATACTATCCCTAATCTCCCTTGTCAGCCACGGGTGCACTACCTTCCCTGGTTTATTCATTTGCCAAACTGGGATGAATAATTGTTGTAGTACATCCATGCGATCTTTAAATGCTTGCCATTGTATATCCACCGTCAACACTTTAAGTATCATTTGCCAGTCTATCTTAGCTAATTCACGTCTGATACCTTCAAAGTTACCCTTCTTTAAGTTCAGATCCTTTGTTTCTGAATTAACTATGTCACTCTCCATCTTAATGAAGAATTCCACCATATTATGGTCACTCTTACCCAAGGGGCCTCGCACGACAAAATTGCTAACTAACCCTTCCTCATTGCTCAATACCCAATCTAGAATGGCCTGCTCTCTAGTTAGTTCCTCGATATGTTAGTTCAGAAAACCATCCCGCATAAATTCCAAGAAATCCTCTTCCTCGGCACCCTTACCAATTTGGTTCACCCAATCTATATGTAGATTGAAGTCACCCATTATAACTACTGTTCGTTTATTGCACGCATTTCTAATTTCTTGTTTAATGCCATCCCCAACCTCACCACTACTGTTAGGTGGCCTGTAGACAGTTCTCACCAGCGTTTCCTGCCCCTTAGTGTTATGCAGCTCGACCCATATCGATTCCACATCCTCCAGGCTAATGTCCTTCCTTTCTATTGCGTTAATCTCCTCTCTAACCATCAATGCTACCCCACCTTCTTTTCTTTCCTGTCTATCCCTCCTGAATATTGAATATCCCTGGATGTTGAGCTCCCATCCTTGGTCACCCTGGAGCCATGTCTCTGTAATCCCAACTATATCGTATTCATTAATAACTATCTGCACATTCAATTCATCCACCTTGTTACGAATGCTCCTTGCATTGACACACAAAGCCTTCAGGCTTGTTGTCACAACACTCTTAGCCCTTATACAATTATGTTGAAAAGTGGCTCTTTTTGCTTTTTGCCCTGGATTTTCCTACCTGCCATTTTTACTTTTCACCTTACTACTTTTTGCTTCTACCCTCATTTAACACACCTCTGTCCCTCTGCACTTGCTCCCATCCCCCTGCCATGTTAGTTTAAATCCTCCTGAACAGCAGTAGCAAACGCTCCCCCTAGGATATTGGTTCCAGACCAGACCCGGTGCAGACCATCCTGTTTATACCGGTCCCACCTCCCCCAGAACTGGTTCCAATGCCCCAGAAATTTGAATCCCTCCCCCTTGCACCATTTTTCAAGCCACGTATTCCTCTGAAATATCCTCCTATTTCGGCTCTGACGAGCACGTTTTTGAAGTTAAAACCATTATCTTCATTAGTATCTACTTACAATATAGTAACTTAAGCAAGATATGTGTGTATATGTATGTGTAAGTATAACTCCCAAACAATTGAGCTTGGTGGTGGGTGAGGGGGGGGGTCGTGGAGCAAGGCTTAGAGTCTTGAGATGGTAAAGTATGACAGTGTAGTTCATTCACGGAATAAGGGATGGGAGAGAGATATTTGTAATCCAGGGCAAATACTGAGAGATGGCGATTACGTTGAATTCCATAGGTTCCACGGTGGTAAAATGAGAGAACAGTCGCCGTAGATTTTATCCGTCGCCGTTCCAAATCCACATACGAATTATCACCGAAAGTGACTTGTCACAGGGATCAACAATACACACAAAATGCTGGTGTAACACAGCAGACCAGGCAGCATCTATAGGGAGAATCGCTGTCGTAGTTTCGGGCCGAGACCCTTCGTCAGGACTAACCTAAAGGGAAAATAGTAAGAGATTTGAAAGTCGTGGGGGGAGGGGGAAATGAGAAATGATAGGAGAAGTCCGGAGGAGATGGGATGAAGCTAAGAGCTGGAAAGGTGATTGGCGAAAGTGATACGGAGCTGGAGAAGGGAAAGGATCATGGGACGGGAGGCCTCGGGAGAAAGAAAGGAGGTGGGGGGAGGGAACACCGGAGGGAGATGGAGAACAGGCAAAAAACTAAATATGTCTGGTATGGGGTAAGAAGGGAAAGAGGGGCATTAACGGAAGTTAGAGAAGTCAGTGTTCATGCCATCAGGTTGGAGGCTACCCAGTCGATTATAAGGTGTTGTTCCTCCAACCTGAGTTTGGATTCATTTTGACAATAGAGGAGGCCATGGATAGACATATCAGAATGGGAATGGGACGTGTAATTAAAATGTCTAACTTCTGTTAATGTCCCTCCTCCCCTTCTTACCCCATCTGTGACATGATTAGTTGTTTACCTGTTCTCCATCTAACCACCCCCCCCCCATTCTTTCTCCCGAATCCTCCCGTCCCATGATCCTTTCCCTTCTCCAGCTCTGTATCACTTTCGCCAATCACCTTTCCAGCTCTTAGCTTCATCCCACCCCCTCCGGTACTCTCCTATCATTTCGCAATTCCTCTCCCCCCACTACTTTCAAATCTCTTACTATTTTCCCTTTAGGTTAGTCCTGACGAAGGGTCTCGGCCCGAAACGTCGACAGCGCTTCTCCCTATAGATGCTGCCTGGCCTGCTGTGTTCCATCAGCATTTTGTGTGTCTTGTTGTTTGAATTTCAGATTTCCTCGTGTTTGTCACAGGGATATCGTCTTCAAGTGAATCGCCACACCACATACCCAGGCAAGGTTTAACACGTAAGTGGTCTCCACAGGATTCCCCAAACAAAATCCACTCCTGTGGATTATTCGGGGTGACAGGCGCACATTCGATGTGCACTGGATCGATAATCAAACCGCCCTTGTGGGCACAGGAGAGTTCCAAACAGTGACCCTTGGCCACTAGCTTCCTTGTCCAAATCCTTTTGTTCTCTTTCTTTGCGTCCTTCTGACTGTGAGTGTCTGTCTCCTCGCTGAAAACGAAACAAACTGCGAGTAATGTAAACAAGCTGCAAGTCAGACAGTCCCGCCTCCTTGAGCTCTCTCTCTCTCTCTCTCTCTCTCTCTCTCTCTCTCTCTCTCTCTCTCTCTCTCTCTCTCTCTCTCTCTCTCTCTCTCTCTCTCTCTCTCTCTCTCTCTCTCTCTCTCTCTGTAAAAATCAAAAGTGAGCTGAGAAAGTCAGCGGCTGACGTCATTTTTAGTACCTACCTCACTCTGGCACTCTCTTAAAGTGACAGTCCACAGCAAACGAAATTTAGGAATTGATAACACTTCCCCTCACCCAAAAAATTATTTTTGCTCTAAAAGTGAAAATTTTAACTGCAAGCTACCGTATGTAAGACAATGCATGTATGGTTATCATGTAACATATTGCAGAGTCGTATACAAATACCAGATTGTGCTTCACTATTAAAACTGTAAGCTGAGAATCTGGAAAGACAATCGGCAATGATATTGTCCGTGCTTTTCATATGCGTTATCACAATACCATATTCTTGCAAAATCAGACCCTAGTTTAACAATCATCTGGTTTTGTCCTTTACCTTAATAAAAAGCACCAACAGATTATGATCAGTATAAACTACAAGAGATTTCTTCTCAGGACAAACATCGACATCAAAATGCCGCAAGGCCAAGATGAGTGACAACAACTCTTTCTCTAATAACCATAGGGCATTACAGCAAAGAAACAGGCCTTTTGGCCCTTCTTAGCTGTGCCGAACCATTTTTCTGCCTGCCCCCACTCACCTGCACCTGGGCCATGTCCCTCCAAGCCCCTCTCATCCATATATCTGTCCAAGTTTTTCTTAAATGTCAAAACTGAGCCCGCTAAGCTGGAATAATTTCTTTGATGCTGATTGAATTTTCTCGAAAAGTTAGCTATGGGATGTTCAACATCATCATCATCTTTTTGTAATAACACTGCCCCGGCAGCTTCATCACTGGCATCCACAGCTATAGAAAATGGTTTTCTAAAGTCAGGTGCCCTGAGCACAGGTTAATGACATAAAAATGACTTTCAATCAATCAAATGCCTCCTGACAACGCTCGGTCCAAATAAACTTTTGACCCTTCTTCAGGAGATTAGTCAGAGGAAGAGCGATATCAGTAAAGTTCTTGCTGAACTTTATCCAACCATTCCCAGAAACCTTCTTAGAGCCTTCTTACCAGTCGGAATAGGAACTTCAGAAATTGCCTGGACTTTTGCCTGAACAGGAGCCAACTTGCTTTGACCTACAACATAGCCAAGATAAGTCACAGTGGCATGACAAAATTCACTCTTAGCTAAATGTAAGGCTGGCCTGGGGAAGCCTGTTAAACAGCTTCTCTACTGCAGAGATATGTTCTTCCCAAGTGTCACTCCCTGTGACTAAGTCATCAATATAGGCATCTGTGTGTTCTGACCCTCGAATTACAAAATCAAACTTTCTCTGAACTGATCCTGGACCATTTTTCATTCCAAACGGCAAAACATTGTATTCATACTACCCAGAAGGTGTCACAAATGCAGAAATTTCTCTACCTCTGTCCATCAATGGAACACACCAATATCCTTTCAACAGATCAATCTTTGTTGGAAATTTAGCTATTCCAACCTTATCGATGCAATCATCCACCCTAGGGATAGGATAGGCATCAGTTTTTGTTACTGCATTTACCTTTCTATAACCAGTGCAAAATCTAATACTGCCATCAGGTCTGGGCACAATAACGGGGGGTGACTCCAATATGATGCTGAAGGATTAATAATACCATTTCCCAGCATATTTTCAAATTCGTGCTCAGCCAATTTACACTTTTCTACTTTCATACGATATTGGTGTTGTTTAATAGGTTTAGCTTGACCAATATCTACATCATGTACTGCGACCGTGGTTTGCTTGGGAGCATTGGGGAATAAATCTTTAAACTTCAGAATTAATTCCTTCAGCTGTTGTTGTTGCTTTGGCTGCAGATGAGCCAACTTGTTATCAATGTTTTCTGGAACAACAGAGTTCATTAGCCTAACTGGAACCATGTTTGGCTTGTGAAAAGTCTCAGACGAGTCAATTGTTTCGTTCTCAGGGTTACCAGATTCATATGTTTTGACAACAACACTCACAGATGGTGCCTGTTCGTCAAAATAAGTCTTTATCATATTTATGTGTACAAACTGTGTTAGGTTACGTCAGCCGGGTGTTTTAATAACATAATTCACAACATTAATTTGAGAGCCTGTTTCATATTGAGTTTCACCTGGAGTGGATTCGTCAACATTGGAGATAAAATATGATAAGTTAAGATAAGATATCCCCCACCTGGTATTTTCCTTCGCAAGCCCACTTATCAAACCAACACTTCATTTTGTTTTGAGAAATTTTTGCGCTTGGTGTAGTTTTTTTTTGAACATCATAATATAGTCTAACAAGTTAACATGTACATCCTCATCAATCCACTGTTCCTTTAACAAGGTCAAAGTTCCCCTCAGTCTACAACCAAATAGAAGTTCAAGTGAACTAAAGCCCAGTGATCATGAACTGACTCTCCTATTGAGAACAAAAGCAAATATATTCCTTCATCACAGTCTTTCCATTTTAAACACATTATGTCTTAATCATTGTTTTGAGTGTAGAATGAAAACTTTCTACAGCCCTTGTGATTCCAGATGGTACACAGATGATGTTATTTGTTCAGCTCCTAGTTCATAAACTATCTACTGAAATAATCCAGGTGTAAAATTACTTTCTTGATCAGACTGGATTTCTTTAGGCAATCCAGAAAAAGTAAAAAAAAAACTTGGTAAGAGCCTTCACCACAGTTTTAGCTTTAATATTTCTGAGAGGTATTGCCTCTGGGAAACTGGATGCAGTATACATAATACTTTGTATTTACTGATGGCCAGCTTTAGGCTTCGGCAATGGGCCAACACTATAACTTTAGAAAAGGGTTCACCGAATGCATGTATAGACCACAGTGGGGCTACTAGGGTGACCTGGTGGGGTTTACCCACAATTGGCAAGTGTGATAGGTTTGCAAAAGGTCATATCTTTCCTCAAATTAAGCCAGTAAAATTATTTCATAAACCTGTTCACTGTTATATTCACTCCAAAATGGCCACCTAAGAGCATACTGTGGGCCAAAGTTAAAATGTTTGCCCTTAAAACTTTAGAAACTACAATTTAGCGAACAAGTGCCCATTCCTGACTCGCTGGTATAGCCGGTGGCCTCTACTTCCTCATTAACACTCCATCCTTGAGATAATACTCTACTGGCACTTTCTAAATCTCATCATCTGAGAGATCTGTTTATTTTAAAGCTTCAATATCAGGGTCTCGGTTCTGTTCTGTTATAATCTCCTTCCTAGACAGGGATAGATCTTTCTCATCAGACTTACTACCTGAATCCTGTTGAAACAATGAAGGCAGAAAAGTCCCTGGCAAGTCATGATAACAGGAATCCCGATTTTGGCTATCATGGGTATCAGAATCATGCTGCACAGAACCGTCTGTGTCGGCAGACATTTTAGCCAGACTTCGAGTTACTGTGCAGGAAGGATAAATGTTAAAATCCATCTGTGGGTCGTCAGTGGTTGGGTTAGTTGTTAACTGCACTGCAGGAACAACTTTACCATCTGCCAGGTCATTCCCTAACAGCAAAGTAACATCTCCCACCGGTAAACTGGAGCACAATCCGATTTTAACAGGTCCCGAAACCAACCCTGACTGTAAAGTTACCTTGTACAATGGAACAGAAACCACACTGCCCCCAATGCCTTTAATAGATTTACCTCACCGGTTTCAGTCTCATCACAAAACTTTAGAACGCTGTCTAATATAAGTGACTTAGAAGCCCCTGTATCTCAAACAATATTCAGTGGTACCGGGGTTGACCCTTCCTTTAATAATACAATTCATCTGACATAAAATAATCAAAGCTCTTCTTAAATGGGTCAGACCTCTCAAATCCTTATCTGAGTGTCAACAGAATGTCCAGGACTCTGTGGGTTTACTGGTGCTTCAACAGACTGATCACAGGCATTCGGGACTACCTCCTTTTCCTTTTTCTTCCCCAGAAGGCAAAAATTAGCCATCATATGACCAGCTTTCTTACAATAGTAACAAGTAAGACCAGAATATTTCTCCATCAACTGTTTCCCTTCATCCCTACTCTTGTCACTAGTCCCAGCTTTAATTTCTGGTTTGCCCTGGTGATCCCTGCTGCTCTTTTGGAAGCTCTTATTCGGGATAAATTTAACCTTATGAGTTAAAGCAAACTCATCTGCTGATCTAGCAGACTCCTGCAAAGTGGCAGCATCCTTTTCATCTAAATACGTCTTTATCGCATCAGGGATGCACCCTCTGAATTCTTCAATTAAAACCAACTCTTTCAAGCTGTTCAACTCATCATTTATATTTTCATATGTGCACTAGCGGTCAAAACACACAAACTTCTCATAAGCAAGTTCCATATAAGTCTGGTTCACAGACTTCCTCAAATTTGTAAACTTTTGCCTGTATGATTCTGGGACCAACTCATAAGCTTTGAGCACAGCCTGTTTCACCATGTCATAATCAGCTACTTCATCAGCCGTCAAAGCGGAATAGGCTTGCTGAGCCTTCCCCTTAATTACACTTTGTAAGAGAATAGGCCAATCCTCTTTTGGCCACTTTAAACTTTAAACAACCTTCTCAAAATGCTGAAAGTATTTATCAACCTCTACCTCGTCAAATGGAGGTACCAATTTAACTTCCCGAATGGCCTTAAACTTATCACCAGAGTCTAACACTCGACCCCTTTGCTGCAATCTCCCTATCTTTTCCAGGCCGAACAGCCTCTGCCTTTCTGCCTCTCTTCTGTTTTTCTGCCTCTCTAGTCTCAATCTGCCTCTGTCTTTCCGCAGCCGCCGCATTTAATTTTCTCACTTGTACGGGAGCTCAAGCTCACGAGGTTTACTTTCAGGAAACACCTCCAACTCCTCCATTTTAAACACACCCTCAGATTCATAATGTTCAGCTATTACACTCTGCATCTGTGCCATCCTTATTGTCGATTTCACCGTAGCAAGTTTTAACCTTTTAGCAATACATAACAACTCAATCCTTCTGGGGTCCTCCAATGCCTCAGAGGCTGGCACTTCGAGACATCTATCAACATCCATTGCTACTGATTTTCCAAACACAAATGAATCAAAAGGAATTTCCCCAATGAAATCGATAATTAATGACTACGCCCCCTAATCTGTTAATATCCCGGACGCAGGCCCTATTTTGTTATGAATTGTAACGCTTTAGAAACGAACAGCAGCAATAGGCTACGCCTGGAGTCTGTATTGATGTTAAAACTATCTTTATTAGAATCTATTTATTATATAATAACTTAAACAAGATAAACAAAAGTGTTATGTGTATATATGTGTGTAAATATAACTCCCAGACTATTGAGCTTGGGGGAAACAAGACTTGGAGTCTTGAGCTGGCAAAGTATGAAAGCTCAGGTGATGAGAGAGATATTTGTAATCCAGCGTAAATGTTGAGAGAAGGCAATTATGTCGAATTCCACAGGTTTCATGGTGGTAAAACGAGACAGCAGTTGCTGTAGATTTTATCCTTCATCATTCCAAATCCACATACGAAATATCACGGAAAGTGACTTGTCACAAGGGGTATCGTCTTCAAGTGAATAACCTCACCACACCCGGGCAAGTGTTAATACATCAGTGGTCTTCACAGGATACCCCAAATCAGATCCTCTCCTACGGATCAAACGAGGTGACATCCACACATTTGAGTACGCTGAATCGATAATTAACCCACCCTTGTGGGCATAGGAAAGTTGCGATCAGTTACCCTTGGCCACTAGTTCCCTTGTTTTGATCCTTCCATTTTTCCTCCTTCGTCTCCATCTGACTCTGAGCGTCTGTGTTCTCGGTTAAAACTAAACAGCTGCGAGCGATGTAAACAAGCTACAAGTCAAACTGAAATAACTTTTTAATTTCTCTCTCTTAAAATGACAGCCACAGCAAACGAAACCCAGGAATTCATAACAACGGCCACTCCCCATTGTGAACTGACTGCTGTGCCAGTACTTGGGATGACTGAGTGAATACCTTCCCTCATTCTGAGCAGGTGAACGGCTTCTCCCCAGTGTGAACTCGCTGGTGACTCTGTAGGTTGTCTGACCGAGCGAATTTCTCCCCACAGACTGAGCAGGTGAATGGCTCCTCCCCAGTGTGAACTCGCTGGTGTCTCTGTAGGCTGTCTGACCGAGCGAATCTCTCCCCACAGACAGAGCAGGTGAATGGCTTCTCCCCAGTATGAACTCGCTGATGACTCCGTAGGGTGGATGACTGAATGAATCCCTTACCACAGACTGAACAGGTGAATGGCTTCTCCCCGGTGTGAACTCGCTGATGACTCTGTAGGTGGGATGATTGAGTGAATCCCTTCCCACAGACTGTGCAAGTGAATGGCTTCTCCCCAGTGTGAACTCGAATGTGTCTCTGTAGGTCGGATGACCGAGTGAATCGTTTCGCACATTCTGTGCAGGTGAACGGCCTCTCCCCAGTGTGAACCCGCTGGTGTGCCATAACGTCAGATGATTGAGTGAATCCGTTCCCACTAATTCAGCAGATCACCAGCCTCTACTCGGTGTGAACTGAACGGTGTGTCCACAGGCGTGAACCAATTGAATCCTTTCTCACACACAGAACAGGTGAATGGCCTTGCCCAGAGTGAACTTGATGATGCACCATCAGTTGAGATGTCCGAGTGAATCCATTCCCACTGTCTGAGCAGATGAACGGCTTTTCTCCTGTGTAAAATGATGGGCGTGCCAGTTGGTCAGATGACCGAATAAATCCCTCCCCACAGTCTGAGTAGGAAGTTTGTTCGATTGAATCCCTCGCTCCACTTCTTAAATATCTAGACAGGGACAGCAAAACTGGCGTGCTGTGTTTGAGATTCCTGGAGACAAATTCCTTCCCGTTTTTAACCTGTAAAATAATTTACAAAGTCCATCAATGGCTGTAGGACAACATTTCAGATGAGATTGCTTGAGTCGCCAAGTTTTGATCTGGCTGTTCCTCACTGTTACAATGAGGTTGAACCCAAGTTGGACAGAGAAATCATCTCCTGATTGGGCAGAGTATCTGGAATCCTGGTATCTGGAATTACCATCAATTCCCTGATGCTCTTCCTGTTTCTATAAGAATGGGGCATTTCTGCCATCTGCAATTTGTAACCTGGTTCAGTTTGACTCTCTCCATTGGTATTATTCCCTGTTCCTGCTGAGCTGCATGGGTGCCTGGCCCCACAGTAACTGAAACACTCTCATGAAGTTTGTATTCTTGACGTGCATCTGGGATTTTATTTTATGTATTATTAACTTAAAGTTCCACAATCTTAACGCGATATAAAAAATCCCCGAAGAGGTGAATGGTTGGTCTGCACAGCTGTTAAAAGGACTTAGAGTGAATATTAGTATTACTTCAGGTTCTTGTGGAAAATTACATTACAGAAACAATTGTGCTGAACTAATTAAACTGCCCACTCCCTACCGTCCAGATACCTACACGACCTCTTAAATGTTAAAAATATGCTCCCATGGACCCATTTGTGCTGGCTGCTCATTCCACACCCGGATGACCGTCTGTGTGAAGAAGTTTCCCCTCATGTTCCCCTCAACATTTCACCTTTCACCCTTAACCCATGGCCTCTGGTTGTAGTCCCGCACCATCTCAGTGGTAAAAGCCAGCTAAGGGGAATAGGGGGCGTCCGTGGACGACAAGGGAAGTCAAGGACAGTATAAAAATAAAAGAGAAGATGTATAACATAGCAAAGATGAGAGTGAAGCAAGAGGATTGGGAAACTTTGAAAGAGCAACAGAAGATAACTAAAAAGGCAATACGGGGAGAAAATACTAAATTCTAAATTCTCCTTCTAAATTCCTGTGTATACAAGCCTGGCTTTCCCGGCTCCTGTTTGATTCTTACTGAGAGAGAGAGAGAGGGTCGGAACTATTTGACGATGCAGCGTGTTTACACTTGCTCGCAGCTTGTGTTTACATAGCTCACAGTTTGTTTTATTTAAGCAAGGACAGTCACAAACACACTCAGCCAGAGAGAAAGAAAGAAGATGGAAAGTTCGAAACAAAGGTTCCTAGAGGACAAAGGCCACTGTTTGGACTCTCCTATGCCCACAGGGTGAATTGATTATTGATCCAGCGTATACCGAATGTGTGATTGTCACTTTGTTTGATCCATTGGAGTGGATCTGTTGGTTTGGGAGTATCCTGTGAGGACCACTTGTGCTAACCCTTGCCTGGGGGTGGTAATTCACTTGAAGAGGGTACCCCTGTGACCAATCACTGTTGGTGATGATTCGTATAATCCATCTGGGGATTTTGTTGGAGTATCCCGTGGCTACCACTTTTGTTAACCCTTAGGTGGATTCGGGTGTGTTATGTGATAAACACTTGTGAGAAGGGATATTCTGTGGAAATCACTGTCAGTAATACTTTGTGTGTTGGGTCTGGATTGGGAATACCTTGCGGAATCTACCTGTGTGTTAACCCTTGCCTGGGTGGTAGTTCCTTCTGAAGACAGTACTCCTGTGATAAGCTGCTTCTGGTGATAATTCGTATGAGGATTTAGAACAACGACGGATAAGACCTACAGCAACTGTTATCCTGTTTTACCACTGTGGAATTTGTGGAATTCAACGTAATTGCCTTCTCTTGACATTCACCTTGGATTACAAATATCTCTCTCTCGTCATTGATTCCGTGGATGAACTGAATTTCACAGATTGCCATCTCAAGAGTTTAAGCTTGGCATTCTCTGAGCTTAGTGGTTTGGGAGTTATATTTACACATATGTGTACTCATAACACTTTTAGTTTTTGATTATTTTGCTTAATTTTTTATATTATAAGTAGATACGAATAAAGAGAGTGGTTTTATCATCAAAACCACTCTCCAGGTGTGGTCTATTGCTGCTGGTTCATTTAAACCGTTATGGGAATGTAACAGAAGTGTTCGTATTTATGTCTTTCTGGGAGTCCCCATGTTAACACCTCAATGTCTCTCTGTCACACCTTGCCAAACAGGTAGAACTAGGGGCCTGCTGGGTAAAACTATGATTCCAATGTCAGTAATCCTGATCAACCAGAGTGAGGAACTATCAGCCTGGGCTTCCTCAAATAACACTTGGGGAAGAGAGTGAGTAACTGTGGTCCAGTCAGTGATGACTGTGGCTGTCGGTGTTTTGAGGGATGGTATCGCAGGCCCCCACCAAACTGAACTTCCTATACTGGGAAACATGCATCCTGGCCAGAACCGCAATTGTCCAGCAGCCGAGAGGAATAACTGAGACCGAGCGATTTTGGATGATCGCTTTTCTCTCCTATGGAGTAGCCAGGAATTCAGGAGAGATAATCAATTTGGCTACAAGCATTTGAGGAGCTGGCCACAATACTGCAGGGGCCCTGAAAGAAACACAGGCCCAAGTAACAAAAATATCCACTGAAATGATTGCAATCCGGCAAACAGTCGTACAGAATCGTACGGCTTTAGATTTTATCCCAGCTGAGAAAGGGGGAACCTGTGCTATTACTGACACAGAATACTGCACCTATATCCCTGATGAGGCTACTAACGTTACATCCCTCTCCGAGCACACTGCCAAGGAGACTGACAGCATCAAGAGCGTAGGGCAGGATTTACATGGGTTCACCGAGGGGTCGAAATGGTGATCTTCGAAGGTCTGTCGGTAATATGTGGGGCATGATATTGCATTATGTCCAAATGGTTGTACATATCATTGTTATAATTACTGATGTATGCCGTTTTTACACTCTGAAAAGTTTATGCTCTACTTGGTTGCTTTCTCTGTAAAATGTTACTGCTTTGTTGATCATGTAATGATCTAAAGGAGGGAATGATATAGTATGTAAAAGGGTCAACACTACATTAAAAATAGCAGCCTGTTTTTCTGAAAGAAACTTCTGATGATCAACCAATGTGCGAAGCCGTGCTGAGCCATATTTCTTCTTCCGGGTAGCTAGCTCGGGTTTCAGGATGCTTATCTCCTTGTGCACTCATGTGTAGAGATAGGACGGCTTCAGTTTGTTCTGTGTGTGTGAGCCATAATGACTATTTTGTAATTTCTCTTTAGGGCCTGGCATGTAGTAAATATTTTTGGCTCCAGCCTGTCTTGTGTGGGGAGTATCTGGACAGATATATCTGTGGTGTAAGGGGAATTGGTGAATTGGGTGGGAGCTGTTCCTGCCTGAGTGACTAAGTAAGTAAGTCCCGCTCGGAGTGGATAGTTCAAAGGTTAATTTACTATCAAAGCAGGTATCCATAAATAACGCTGAGTTTTTTTTTCTTTTCCAGAGAACCACGAAACAAAGAAAACAGGGAAGTCGTTCAGAGAGAAAAGAAAAGAAACTCCCTCCCCACCCCCTGAATCAAAAAGGACGGCATCCCGATCATCAACCCCCAAAACCCACCCCTCCCGCACAAAAGGAAAGAAAAATATCGACACCCGTTAAAAAAAATTCCTACCCGGCACAACAGCGGAGGAGCCGGTGTCACCAGTGTAGAGGCGGCCGCATCGGGAGCAGCGGACACAACAGGTGACCCTGGAAGATTCACAGGTGAAGTGTCGCCTCTCCTGGAAGGATGATTGGACAATGGAGAGAGTTCGGCCCCCCGGCCCTTTCACTGTGACACCCCGAACTCCACATCAAATACGTCCAAACGAATCTGGGTGAACTTTAATGACCAATAAATATAATTCCTCTCAGCGATCAGCTGTCTGAATGATCCCCTGACTCTGAGAGGAAGGGGTATCTATGGTCCACACTGTCAGGGTGTTGAGTTTACTAGGAGACAAGGACTGCAGGGACGAGAGGTTTTATCTGTTGACTAATACACTGTGTGTGGACCCCGCTGGTAATTCTGGTGTTGTGACCGGAATCGAGAAAAACACCACTCTGCCCACTCCACCAACAACACGGCACAGCCGGACACATAACAGGGGACTTTACATCCCACAACACTGGATTCAGTGATGAAACCCGTGATTAATGTTGTTGTCTCACCGAGATGTCCATTAACCCTAACCCTACCTCTGGAATATGGTGTAAAATCCCTCTCCCCATAGTAACACGGGTTATACAGACCAAGGAACTAACTGCCGGAGGAACTCAGTGGGTCGGGCAGCATCTGTGGAGGGAATTGGACCGTCAACATTTCGGGCCGAGACCCACCCTCTAGACTGAGTGTGGACGGGAAATAGTCAGAGAAAACAGGTGAGGGGTGGGGATGGGGCAAGAGCTGGGGAGTGAGAGGTGGATCCAGGTGAGAGGGGAGGTGGAAGCTGAAAATACCGACAAAGGTGGGAGGTGAGTGTTTGGGGCAACACGGGGCTGCAGAAGATGGAAATTAATTCCATAGAGGATGAGCAAAGAGGTTAGAGAGTATTTGCTATAAGAAGATTATGAAGATTCACCTTACTGATCCCTGGAGTGGTGGGGTCATAACTTGAAGAAAGATTAAATGTGATAACTCTAAATGTAATTTAGAGATTCGAGGACTGAGATGTGAACACATTGAAATGCACATCATCATTACCGGTTGAAACAGAGATCCCAGACTCTGAAAAAGGGGATGGACTGTCCGGGACTGTGATGAGGGGAAAAGTCTCCATTCCAAGGGTGGTGAATATCTGTAAATCCCCTCCACAGAGGGCGGTGAAGACTCAGTGATCGGCCTCACGTGGAAAAGAGGCCGGCAGAAGTGTGGAGACCGAAGGGATCGAGGAAATGAGGATCGGAAAGAAACGTGGCTGAGATGGGAGAGAAGCCGCCATCTTGTTGATGGTTACAGGGGCCGAATGGCTACCTCCTGCTGTTTCTCACTTGATGTTTCAGTGTTCCTGTCCAGTGAGGCAGGAGGAATGTGAATAGAAATTAGTGTTTATAAACACAGAACTGATTTAAATGAAACGTGAATACTTCCTGTTTGGGCTTGAATTATGTTTCGGACCGGGATGGGAATCGAGCCCGTGACTCTGTGACCTGGGGGTGGAGGGAAAGGGATCGGTGCATAAATGGTGTGGAAAAATAATCATGTATCTGGTGTAAATATGGAATAATGTGGGGAATGCGGCGGATGGGTCGGGTAGCGTGTGAGGGGAGAGGAGCAGAGTCACCGGTTCAGGAGGGAGACCCTTCACCCGTCACCTGATCCCGTTTCCTGTTCACTTTTTTCTGCAGATCTGCAGTATTTGCGGGTCACTGCTCAACGTGTACGTGTAGCTTCACATTTTGCCCCTTCAGACAAGACAGTGAGATCCGGATCTGTCACGTCCTCTCATTGTGGATGGACAATGGTTTTTTTTTCTGTAATATTTTCCGCATGTTTCATTCACTGTTTCGACGTGCTGAAGTGCTGTCAATGTTTCTGGGTGTCTGACCCATTTATGTGAGAATTTAGCCATTTGTATTTATCTGAGCTTCTCATAAATGTGTAAAGTTCAGTTAAGCTTCACTTCAGAATTTCCAAAGCAACAACCCAGTCAGTCAAATAGATCCACACAATTAAAATAGTTTATTACATTTTTATTTTTTCTATTTTTGTACTATATATATATTCTTATTTTAAGTCACAATTGTTAAAATCTTTCGTTAAGAATTAACAATTAACAACAAATTTCCTGGCATATGCACTCGGAGTCCTGCCATGTGCAGAAGTTCGCTGATGACACGGCCATAGTGGGGTGTGTAAGGAATCGACAGGAGGAGGAGTATAGGAAACTGATACAGGACTTTGTGATATGGTGCAACTCAAACTACCTGCGTCTCAATATCACCAAGACCAAGGAGATGGTGGTGGACTTTAGGAGATCTAGGCCTCATATGGAGCCAGTGATCATTAATGGAGAATGTGTGGAGCAGGTTAAGACCTACAAGTATCTGGGAGTACAGTTAGACGAGAAGCTAGACTGGACTGCCAACACAGATGCCTTGTGCAGGAAGGCACAGAGTCGACTGTACTTCCTTAGAAGGTTGGCGTCATTCAATGTCTGCAGTGAGATGCTGAAGATGTTCTATAGGTCAGTTGTGGAGAGCGCCCTCTTCTTTGTGGTGGCGTGTTGGGGAGGAAGCATTAAGAAGAAGGACGCCTCACGTCTTAGTAAGCTGGTAAGGAAGGCGGGCTCTGTCGTGGGCAAAGTACTGGAGAGTTTAACATCGGTAGCTGAGCGAAGGGCGCTGAGTAGGCTACGGTCAATTATGGAAAACCCTGAACATCCTCTACATAGCACCATCCAGAGACAGAGAAGCAGTTTCAGCGACAGGTTACTATCGATGCAATGCTCCTCAGACAGGATGAAGAGGTCAATACTCCCCAATGCCATTAGGCTTTACAATTCAACTGCCAGGACTTAAGAACTTTTTTAAGCTATTATTAATGCTTTTTGAGTTAGTTCTTACTGAGTTAAGTATTGTATGTAATTAGTTTTTGCTACAACAAGTGTATGGGACATTGGAAAAAAAGGTTGAATTTCCCCATGGCGATGAATAAAGTATCTATCTATCTATCTATCTATCTATCTATCTATCTATCTATCTATCTATCTATCTATCTATCTATTAAACCTGATTCTGATATTGATATGGGAGACCAACCAACGGTCACCTGATCCCAGTTACTGCAGATCGTAATGTGAGATTGAAGCATTTTCCATATATTTGCTTTCCATAGAAAAGACAACCGTTCAGTTTCCTTCTGAGGTTCCAGAGCAGAGACTCAGTCTGTCTAATATTTCCACACAATTAAAATGGGGATTTTTTTTATTATCAACACGTACTGAGCTACAGTGAAAATCTTGCCTGATGCACCATCCAGACAGATCGATACATTACGACGGTACATCGAGCTGATACATAACAAAACAATAACTGTTACAAAGCATTATGGCTGCAGAGAAAGTGCAGTACAGGTAGACATATGGTGCAGGGTCACGTCGAGTTACATTGTGAGGTCGAGTCCATTTTATCATTTATTTGGCTTATAACTGCAGACAGGAAGCCGTCCTTCAGCCTGGTGTTACGCACTTTAAGGCTTTTGTATCTCTCCGCCAATGTGGGAGCGGGTTTGCAGCAAGAATGTCCAGGTTATGAGGTTATTTGAGTACATGGCCTGCTTTTCCGAGGGAGGGGAAGTGTAGGAAGAGTCCATGGAGTGTAGGCTTGTTTCTCTGATGTTCTCTGCTCTCCAAAGTTCTCTGCAGTTCCTTGCAGTCATAGGCAGAGCAGTAGCCATACAAAGGCATGAAGTATCCACAAGGAGCTCAGAGACCTCGGCCTTCACCCTGTCTTGTGTAGCTGGATCCTGGATTTCCTGTCAGATCACCGGCAGTTGGTAAGAGTGGGCTCCATCTCCTCTGTCTCTCTGACCCTCAGCACACATACCCCACAGGGGTGTCTCTTTGGCTCCCTCCTTTACTTTCTGTGCACACATGACTTGTGTTGCCACCCACAGCTCCAATCTGCTAATTAAATTTGCTGACAGCACTACATTGATTGGCCTAATCTCACATAATAACTTAAAATCGTTCAAATGCCTCCTGACAAGGCTCGGTCCAAACAAACTGTTCACCCTTCTTCAGGAGATTAGTCAGAGGAAGAGCGATAGCAGCAAAGTTCTTACAGTACTTACGGTAATATCCATCCATTCCCAGAAACCTTCTAAGAGCCTTCTTAGCAGTCAGAATAGGAATTCAAGAAATTGCCTGGAATTTTTCCCGAAAAGGAGCCAACTTGCATTGACCTACAACATAGCCAAGACAGGTCACAGTGGCATGGCCAAATTCACTCTTAGCTAAGTTAACTGTAAGGCTGGCCTGGGAAAACCTGTCAAACAGTTTTTCTACTGCAGAGATATGCTCTTCCCAAGTGTCATTCCCTGTGACTAAGTCATCAATATAGGCATCTGTGTGTTCTAACCCTCGAATTACAGAATCATTCATTTTCCGGAATGTTCCTGGACCAGTTTTCATTCCAAACAGCAAGACATTATATTCATACAACCCAGATGGTATCACAAATGCAGAACTTTCTCTACCTCTGTCCGTCAATGGAACACACCAATACCCTGTAAACAGATCAATCTTTGTAAGAAATTCAGCTTTTCCAACCTTATTGATGCAATCATCCATCCTAGGGTTAGAATAGGCATGTGTTTTTGTTACTGCATTTGCCTTCCTATAATCAGTGTAAAATCTAACACTACCATCACGTCTGGGCACAATAACGGGGGGATGACTCCAATTTGATGCTGAAGGACTAATAATACCATTTTCCAGCATATTTTCAATTTCTTGCTCAGCCAATTTACACTTTTCTACGTTCATGCGATATGGGTGTTCTTTAATCGGTTTAACCAATATCTACATCATGTATTGCGACCATGGTTTGCTTGGGAACATCGGGAAATAAATCTTTAAACTGCAGAATTAATTCCTTCGGCTGTTGTTGTTTTGGCTGCAGATGAGCCAACTTGTTATCAATGTTTTCTGGAACAACTGAGTTCATTAGCCTAACTGGGATAATGTTTGGCTTGTGAAAAGTCTCAGACGAGTCAATTGCTTTATTCTCAGGGTTGCCAGATTCATACGTTTTGACAACAACACACACAGATGGTGCCTGCTTGTCAAAATAAGGCTTTATTATATTTACCTGTACCACCTGTGTTAGTTTACATCGGTCGGGTGTTTTGATAACATAATGCACATTATTAATTTGAGAGTCTATTTCATACGGTCCATTGAGTTTTGCCTGAAGTGAACTTGTCAACATTGGAGATAACGTAAGCACCTTATCCACCACCTGGTATTTTCTTTCGCAAGCCCACTTATCAAACCAACACTTCATTTTGTTTTGAGAAATCTTTAAGTTTTGTCTCGCTAGACTACAAGCATGGAGTAGTTAATTGTTGAACTTCAAAACTTAGTCTAACAAGTAAACATGCACATCCCCATCAATTCACTGTTCCTTTAACAAGGTCAAAGGTCCCCTCACTCTCTGACCAAATTCAAATTCAAATGGACTAAAGCCCAGTGATTCCTGTACCAACTCTCTTACTGCGAACAAAAGCAAATATATTCCTTCATCTCAGTCTTTTCCATTTTCAACACAGTATGTCTTTTTTTGGCATGTGTGTGCGTGCGTCCGATAATGTATTTTTCAAGCCTTTACAAGTCATGGAGTGAGAGAGAGAGACAGTGTGGAACACATTATATCTTAATCATTGTTTTGAGGGTAGAATGAAATCTTTCTAGAACCCATTGCAATTCTCGATAGTACGCAGACGATGTAATTTGTTTAGCTCCCAGTTCATAAACTACCTGCTGGAATAATCCAGATGTAACATTGTTTCCTTGATCAGAAAGGATTTCTTTAGGCAAACCAGATAAAGTAAAAAAAACTTGGTAAGAGCCTTCGCCACAGTTTTAGCTTTAATATTTCTGAGAGGTATTGCCTCAGGGAATCTGGATAAAGTACACATAATAGTTAGCAGATACTGATGGGCAGCTTTAGTCTTTGGCAATGGGCCAACACAATCCACTATAAATTTTGAAAATGATTCAACAAATGCAGTTATATATAGACTGCAGTGGGGCCACTGGGGTGACCTGATTAGGTTTACCCACAACTTGACCAATATGACAGGTTCTGCAAAAGGTCACATCGTTGCTCAGATTAGGCCAGTAGAATTATTTCATAATCCTGTTTACAGTTTTATTCACTCCAAAATGGCCACCTAAAGGCATACTGTGGGCCAAAGTTAAAATTTCAGTCCTATTAACTTTAGGAACTACAACTTGGTGAACAATTGCCCATTCCTTACTCACTGGTATAGTAGGTGGCTTCTACTTCTGCATTAACACTCCATCCTTGAGATAATACCTATCTGGCACTTTCTTAATCTCATCATCTGAGAGAGCTGTTTCTTTTAAAGCTTCAATCTCAGGGTCTCGGTTCTGTTCTGCTATAAACTCGTCAGGGTCGGCAGACATTTTAGCCATACTTCGAGTTCCTGCGCAGGAAGGATAAATGTTAAAATCCATCAGTTGGTCGTCAGTAGTTGGGTTACTTGTTAACTGCACTGCAGGAACAACTTTACCATCTGCCTGGTCATTCACTAACAGCAAAATAACATCTTCCTCTGGTAAACTGGAGCATACTCCGATCTGAACAGGTTCCTAAACCAACCCTGACAGTAAAGTTACCTTGTGCAATGGCACAGAAACCATGTCGCCCCCAATGCCTTTAATAAGATTTACCTCACCAGTGTTAGTCTCATCACCAACCTTTAGAACACTGTCTGATATAAGTGACTGAGAAGCCCCAGTAACTCGAAGAATTTTCACTGGTACCGGGGTTGACCCTTCCTTTACTAATACAAACCCATCTGACATAAAATGATCGAATCCCTTCTTAACTCGGTCAGACCTCTCAGACCTTAACTGAGCCTGAAACAGAATGTTCAGAACCCTGTGGGTTGATAGGTGCTTCAACATACTGAACACAGGCATTCGGGACTGCCTTCTTTTCCTTTTTCTTCTTCAGGATGGAACAAATATCCATCATATAACCAGCTTTCTTACAATAGTAACAAGTGAGACCAAAATAATTCTCCTTCAACTGTTTCCCTTCATCCTTACTCTTGTCACTAGTCCCAGCTTTAATGTCTGGTTTAACCTGGTGATCCCTGCTACTCTTTTGGAAGCTCTTATTCAGGATAATCTTAACCTTATGAGTAAAAACAAACTCATCTGCTAATCTAGCAGAAACCTGCAAAGTGGCAGCATCCTTTTCATCTAAATATCTCTTTATGTCATCAGGAATGCACCTTTTGAATTCTTCAATTAAAAGCAACACTTTCAAGCTGTTACAATCATCATTTATATTTTTATATGTGCACCGGCAGTCAAAACACAACAAACTTCTCATAAGCAAGTTCCATATAAGTCTGTCTCACAGATTCCCTCAAATTTCCAAGCTTTTGCCTATATGATTCTTGGACCAATTCGTAAGCTTTGAGCACAGACTGTTTCACTAGGTCATAATCAGCTGCTTCATCAACTGTCAAAGCAGGATAGGCTTGCTGAGCCTTCCCCTTAATTACACTTCGTAAGCGAAAAGGCCGGCCCTCTTTTGGCCACTTTAAACTTTGAGCAACCTTCCCAAAATGCTGAAAGTATATATCTACCTCTGCCTCGTCAAATGGAGGGACCAATTTAACTTCCTGACTGACCTTAAACTTATCACTAGAGTCTAAGGCCAGACCCCTTTGCTGCAATCTCTCTATCTTTTCCAGCTCAAACAGCCTCTGACTTTCTGCTTCCTCCCTTTTTTTCTGCCTCCCTAGCCTCAAACTGCCTCTGCCTTCCGCAGCCTCCATCTTTAATTTTTCTCACTTGTACTGCAGCACAAGCCCATGAGGTTTACTTTCAGGAAACACCTCCAACTCCTCCACTTTAAACACACCCTCAGATACATAATGTTCAGCTATTATCCTCTGCATCTGTGCCCTCCTTATTGTCGATTTCACCTTAGCAAGTTTTAACCTTCTAGCAAGACTCAACAACTCAGTCCTCCTGGCGTCCTCTAATGCCTCAGAGGTTGGCGCTTCCTGACACCTATGAACATCCATTGCTACTGATTTTCCACACACAAATAAATCAAAGCGACTTCCACAATGAAATCGATAATTAATGACAATGCCCCCAAAACTGTTAATATCTGGGACGCAGGCCCAATTTTGTCATGAATCTTAATGCTTTAGAAATGAACCAGCAGCAATAGACTACACCTGGAGTCTGTTTTTGAAGTTAAAACTATGTTTATTAGAATCTACTTATAATATAGTAACAAGCAAGATAAACAAAAGTTAACATTGTTGTGTGTATATATATGTGCAAATATAACTCCAAAATTATTGAGCTTGGGGGAAACAAGACTTGGAGTCTTGAGATGGCAAAGTATGAAAGTTCAGTTCAACCATGGAATAGGTGATGAGAGAGAGATATTTGTAATCCAGCGTAAATGTTGAGAGAAGGCAATTATGTCGAATTCCACAGGTTTCATGCTGGTGAAACAAGACAACAGTTGCTGTAAATTTTATCCGTCATCATTCCAAATCCACATATGAATTATCACGGAAAGTGACTTGTCACAAGGGGTATTGTCTTCAAGCAAATTACCACACCACACCCAGGCAAGGGTTAATACATCAGTGGTCTTCACAGGATACCCCAAATCAGATCCACTCCTATGGATCAAACGAGGTGACAACCACACATTTGAGTACGCTGAATCGATAATTAACCCACCCTTCTGTTGAATAGGAATGTTGTGATCAGTGACCCTTGGCCACCAGTTCCCTTGTTCTGATCTTTCCATTTTTCCTTCTTCGTCTCCGTCTATCTCTGAGTTTCTTTGTCCTCGGTTAAAACTAAACAAGCTGCGAGCGATGTAAACAAGCTGCAAGTCAGACTGATTCACCTTCTTAATCTCTCTCTCTTAAAATGACAGTCCACGGCAAACAAAACCTAGGGAATCATAACAACGGCCACATCCCAATGTGAACAGACTGGTGTGCCAGTAATTGGGGTGACTGAGTGAATCCTTTCCCACATTCTGAGCAGGTGAATCGGCTCTCTCCAGTGTGAACTTGCTGATGTCTCTGTAGATGGGATGACTGAGTGAATGTCTTCCCACAGTCTGAGCAGGTGAACGGCCTGTCTCCGGCATGAACTTGCTGATGTACCTTCAGATACGATGATTTAGTGAATCCCTTCCCACAGTCTGAGCAGAGGAATGGCCTCTCACCAGTGTGAACTGATTGGTGTCTCTGTAGGTGGGATGCTAGTGAGAATCCCTTGCCACATTCTGAGCAGGTGAATGGCTTCACCCCAGTGTGAACTTGCTGGTGACTCTGTAGGGTGGATGAATGAGTGAATCTCGTCCCACATTCTGAGCAGGTGAATGGCCTCTCTCCAGTGTGAACTCACTGGTGTATCTGTAGGGTGGATGACTCAGTGAATCCTTTCCCACATTCTGAGCAGGTGAATTGCTTTTCCCCAGTGTGAACTGACTGGTGTGCCAGTAATTGGGATGACCGAGTGAAACCCTTCCCACACTCTGAGCAGGTGAAGGCCTCTCTCCAGTGTGAACTCACTGATGACTCTGTAGTGTGGATGACTGTGTGAATCCCTTCCCACAGACTGAGCATGTGATTGGCTTCTCCCCAGTGTGAACTCGCTGGTGACTCTGTAGGTGAGATGAATGAGTGAATAACTTCCTGCAGACTGAGCAGCTGAATGGCCTCTCTCCAGTGTGAACTCGCTGATTACTCTGCAGATTGGATGACTGAGTGAATCCCTTCCCACAGATTGAGCAAGTGAATGGCTTCTCCCCAGTGTGAACTCACTGGTGTGCCATTAGGTCAGATGACTGAGTGTATTCTTTCCCAGAAATTCAGCAGATGACAGCCTCTGCCCGGTGTGAACTGACTGGAGTGTCCACAGATGGGAAGACTGACTGAATCATTTCTCACACACAGAACAGGTGAATGGCCTTGCCCAGTGTGAACTTCCCTTCAGTTGAGATGACCCAGTGAATCTATTCCCACTGTCTGAGCAGGTGAATGGCCTTTCTCCTGTGTAAAATGACGGGCATGCCAGTTGGACAAATGCACGAGTGAATCCCTCCCTACAGTCTGAGCAGGAAGGATGGTCGATTGAATCCCTTGCTCCACTTTTTAAACATCTAGACAGAGACAACAAAACTGGCATACCGTGTTTGAGATCCCTGGAGACAAATTCCTTCTCATTTCTAACCTGTAAAAAGATTTACAAAATATATCAATGGGTGTAGGACAACATTTCAAGTGAGATTACTTGAGTTGCCAAGGTTATTTCCAAGCACCTTAAAACTATGCCCCCTCGTGTTAGCCATTTCAACCCTGGGAAAAAAACCTCTGACTATCCACACGCTCAATGCCTCTCATCATTTTATACACCTAAAAAAGGCTCTAAACACAAACAAGGAAATTATACATTGGATTGAGGATTTGTTAGAAGTAAACAAAATTATGAGGGTATAGATAGGGTAAGTGCAAGCAGCTTTTTCCACTGAGGTTAGGTGGGATAACAACCAGAGGTCATGGGTAAGTGGGGAAGGTGAAAATTTAATGGGAACATGTGGAAAAGCTCTTTACTGAAATGGTTGTGAGAGTGTGGAATGAGATGCCAGCACAAGTGGTGAATATGAGCTCGGTTTCACCACTTAAAGGAAGTTTGGATGGGAGCCTGGATGGTAGGGGTATGGAGCGTGATGGTTCCAGTGCAAGTAGTTGCATTAGACAACTTAAATGTTTTTTTCAGCATTTACTAGATGGGCCAAATAGCCCATTTCCGTACTAAACTTCTCCATGTTTCTATGACAGAGAAACTGGCCAAACTTGTTTGGAAGGGAAAGATAGGAGTGACAACAGAGCAGCAATGGCTGGAGTTTCTGGGAGCAATTTGGGAGCTGCGTGATTCCGCAGAAGTGGAAATATTAAAAAGACAGGAGGACAGAACCGTGGCTAAAATGAGAAGCCAAAGCCAACATAAAGCCAGAGAGAGGGCACATAATAGACCAAAAACCTTTAGAAACCAACAGCAGACAACTAAAAAAAACTCAGATGAGCTCAGTGTGTGGAATCATGATATTGTAGTCATTATTGGGTCTTGGTAGCACCCAACAGTCTGAGGGATTTAGAGGAACAAAATATCTGGGGCCTCGATATCTCTTGAAAACCAAGGTTCCCTGTACCAGTTATCACTCAACTTTTATTTTGGCAGGCATATACAGACTCTACACCCTCAAAATTTCACTTCTGAAGGCCTCCCACTTACAAGTACTCCATTGCCAGGAAACAGCCTGTCCCAAAGCACACTTGTTAGATCCTTTCTGATACCATCAAAATTGACCTTTCTCCAATATAGAATCTGAACCCGTGGTCCAGACCTTTCTTTTTCCATATTTCCTTTGAATCTCATGGCACTATGATCACTAAATTCTGTCACCAGCCTTGGATCATTTCCTAACAGCTTATTGCACACTTCTCCGTCGGGAATTTTACGTACTGATTAAAGGCACATTTGACAAACTTTACCCCATCTAGTCCTTTTACAGTATGGGAGTCCCAGTCAATTTATGCAAAGTTAAAATCACTTACTGAATAAACCTAAGTTTATTGACATGGTCTACAATCTCTCTACAAATTTGTTCCTCTAAATCCCTCAGACTGTTGGGTGTAAACAAGTCCCAATAATGGCTACAATATCATAATTCCCTGACCTGAGCTCATCTCGCTTTCCTACGATGCTTCTTGCATTGTGATATACACAGCTCAGCACATTCATCGCACCAGGCTCAACCATTTGATTGCTGACTCTATCTGAGGTCTGAACAACATCTGACTGGTGTCAAGAAAACAAACTCTCCCTCATTGTCACAAAAACAAAGGAGCTGATTGTGGACTACAGGAGGAATGGAGACAGCCTAACCCCTATTGACATTAATCAATCTGTGGTTAAGAAGGTGAAGAGCTTTAAGTTCCTTGGCATAAACACCACCGAGGATATCACATGGTGCCCTGACGAAGGGTCTCGGCCAGAAACGTCGACAGTGCTTCTCCCTATAGATGCTGCCCGGCCTGCTGTGTTCCACCAGCACTTTGTGTGTGTTGCTTGAATTTCCAGCATCTGCAGATTTCCTCGTGTGTACGTACCGGCTGTGTTGTGAAAAAAGCACAGCAGCACCTCTTTCACCTCAGACAGCTGAAGAAGTTTGGGATGGGGTCCCAAATACTAAGAACTTTCTACAGGAACACAACTGAGAACACCCTGACTGGCTGCATCACTGCCTGGTATGGGAACTGTACTTCCCTTAATTGCAGGAAACTGCAGAGGGTGGTGCGGACAGCCCAGAACATCTGTAGATGTGAACGTCCCACTATTCAGGACATTTACAGAGACAGGTGTGTAAAAAGGGCCCAAAGGATATCAGGGACCAAATTCACCACAATCACAAACAGTTCCCGCTGCTACCATCCAGGAAACGGTACGACAGCAAAAGGACCAACAGGCTCCAGGACATCATCTTCCACCAGGCCATCAGACCGGTTACTTCATGCTGATACAATTGCATTTGTATATTATATTAACTGTTCTATGTACAAACTATTTATCATAAATGACTATATATTACACATTGCACATTTAGACGGAGACGTAATGTATAGGGAGGATCGATGTAATAAAGTCAATTCAATTCAATTCACGCTCTCCACTATCTGTTCTGTCATTCTGGCTCCCATTCCCCCCTACAACTTATTTTATCCACATTACCCCCCACCCCCCACCCTACCATTAGCAACCATTACCACTAGGATATTAGTCTCCTCTTGTTCTGTTCCCCTAACTAACGAATCCCCTATCAGCCCTTTGACTTTCCTCTGCCAGGTAATTCCCCCCAACAGCTTCTAAAGTGTTCCACCTGTTTTTTTTGGGGATGGCCGCAAGAGTACTCTGCGAAGGCTATTTAACCTCATTCCCCTTCCTGACTCTCATCCCGTTTCCTGTGTCCTGCAACTTGGGTGTAACTCACCTCTCTTCATGTCATATTCATCACCCCCTCCAACTCCTGGATGATCCAGAATTCATCCATTTCTAGCTCCAACTCCTTAAATTGCAGCTGGACACACATCTTGTAGGTGAGGGCATCAGGGACACTGGATGTCTCCCCACCTTCCCTCCAATGTCCAGCATCTGCAGAGTTTGTGATTGGAAGTGTAACAAAGGTGATTTTCTCAACTGGTGATGTAAAAGACCCGATTTTGCTCCCTTTTTCGGAGTTCCGAATCCTTGCATTTAGATAGCTGGAGCTCAGCTTTGTTTGAGAGATCCATTGGTTCCCATTCCCTGATAAGCCGGAAGCTCCCGGGGGCCCGTGTACGGATCGTGGGGCTGAGAGAGAGGGAGGTGAGCAGGAAGGTCACAGAAACTGTCCCTCAGTCAGTGTTTAGGACAGTCGCCCGGAGATAATCGCCTACCTGCGTCCGATCCAGCAGCCGTGCTCCTGAGGCCTTTTGTGAACTGCGCGCATGCGTGATATTCGTAAACGTCATCAATCTTGACGCCTGCGCATGTGACCGATGCTTCAGCGCAGGCGAATTTTTTAATACAGGGCATTATCGGTAATCACGGTGCCATTAAAAGTTTCTTCAAGCTCCGGTTCCATCTACAAACCTCATTTTTTTTTGTATATAGAAAACTCAGCAGTTGTTTTAACGCAGAAAGCGGCTCCCATAAACAATATACTCAATATCAAAGTGTATCTAACTTCAAAGTGCAATCCTCTTACAAAGGCAGATATAAAACACAAAAGATTCTGCAGTTGCTGGAAATGCAGAGACGCTCACACACAAAATGATGGAGGAATTCTGCAATTCAGGCAGCAGCTAAGCAGAGGATTACTAAAATAGCAAAGGGAAAAACAGAGAGCTGAGAATACTCTACCGCCGACCCGAGGGTGCGGCAAATCCCTTCCCACCATGGCCGACATCTGACGGCCCAATACTGTCCGGAATGTCCTTTGGAATTCTGAATAAAGGACAGGATCCAAAATATCCCTGGTTCCTCCGGACCATATTCCTCCCATACTGGTAAAATGATCCTCGGTGGGAGAGGGGTGGGGAGAGGGGCGGAGGGAGAGGCATGTGACGCTTCTGATTCGGGGCCAAGTAGGGACAACGTACAAGTTTAAATCCCGATACATTAAGGCGGGATGAATTTTTAGAGAACGGGGAAGATGTGATGTGCATGTTGCCGGGGCAGTTTCCCTCATGACTTCAGAGAGACGGATAAAGCGAGGGGCTAGTTTCCGCCATTCCAGTTGGAGTGGACGATCTTTACTTGAACAGAGACCCGCTTGTCAATATTGAAAGAGGGGCCAAGCCGCCTGTGTCTGTTGGCCTTGGCCTGCAGCCCGGCTGAACTTCCTTTCCGAGTCTTTGTCATTGAGACATCTTTGAACAAATTACTCGGCGGAGGGGACCCCGACATCTAATTCCTGATCAGGAGACTGAGCGGGCAGAAACTCGATTTGACATTCGAATGGGGTCGTACCCAGCGGTGAATGCTGAAGGGTATTGTGGGCGGAGTCGGCCCGGATTAAATGGTCACTCCAAGAGGGCAGATTCCCGGACAGAAGGCAGAGAAGGGCTCGCTCCAGGTCCGGGTCCATCCTCTCAGCCTGCCCATTAGTCTGAGAGTGGAACACCCACTGGCACAAGCTGATGGGGAGGATCAGAGACATTGCCGGGTGTCGGTGGCGAAGAGGAAGATTCAGAGGGAGGGTTCAGTGAGGTGGTGTGTGGTCTTTGGATGTGTGTAAAACGTGTGCGGTGGGTGTCGGTGATTTCAATGCGAAGGGCCTGTGCTGATGGAATGGACTCGGGGGCTTTCCGTGTAGGAGGACCGGGCTCATTCGGACAGGTTATTGGAGGAGACGTGTGTTTACTGGGAGGTGTGTTTAATGAGCAGGCGAGCTGAGGGGGAACGGTCTCTGGTGGAGAGATGTGGGTACAGCCCGTACGGAAGGCACTGGGTGATCGGAAGAGGTTAGAGGAGGAGTTGTGATGTCTGTGGGGGCTGAGGGATTCCGAAGGTCAGTATCTGTTGCTACCTGGAGACAGGCGTAGTCAGTGAGTGAGTGTCGTGCAAGAGGCGTGTTTTATTATCGGGAGCCACGATCTTCAGTATTTTATTTCATCTGCTATATTTCCCATTAACCTTCCTCTATATCACGGTTTTGTTTTCCCAGAGTTTTTCCGCTCTCCTTTAATGATTATAAAAATTTGGAAATGCTACTGACATCTGAGGAAGTCCAGTGTGAATCCTTCACCGGTCCGGAGAAGCAGCAACATTTCAGGGCTTGGTTCTGCAGAGTCGCGCTCCCCGTTATTGCACGTTATCAAATCTCCATGGCAACCCGATTATCCAGCAGCTTTTGGGAGTCAGTAACTGCCCCGTTGCATTAGGTTACGCATCTTCTGCTTCACTGAAGGGTTTTCCCGTGTTACTAAGAAGGATTTTTTTAACAACTTCGTTCTAATATATCTCAATTGTCCCAGTGAATGCAAATTGAGCCCCTTCCCTGCACCTCCATCCTCTGTGTGGAATGTGTTTTGATTCCCGGTCAGATTCTTCGAGACACATTCACTGTATTCTTCCGGTACCGACCGTCCACAGTCCTTACACCCACTCTGACTCTGCCTTCCAAATTCTCATATCTTCCCTGTAGATTCCCCACATCTTCTCTCTTCTAGGCATAATTTAAGTACTTTCTCCAAATCTTCCATATAACTGAAAGCCAACGTTCTTAGCATTTGACTGTCCTACAAAACTTCTATATCATCCGGGCCGATTCCATCACAGCCTCTCATCTTCAAAGGATAATCTAACCCCTCTCGCCAAATCACCCGTATCACTGATAGCAAACGCTCTTAGCAATTATGTTGCAAGTTTATCGTTTGATTGTCACGATAAGAAGACAACATAAATAATAAAAATTAACACTGTGATTGACCTTTCTGAAGCAAAATTGCCGGGCACACATTAGTCCGACGGAAGATAATGACAAAGGTGAAAACCAGGCAGCTTCATCACAATAATAGACTCATGACCGCCCCCTTCAGGAATAGGTGGAGTAACGCATGCCCTTTCGTCCAGTGTGATCACAGGCGATCGGCACGTTTTATCACATCCGTTCAATATGATATTCCTCAACAGACCAGCAAGAGCTTCCGGCCCGGAACGTCGACTGTACTCTTTCCCATAGATGCTGACTGGCCTGCTGAGTTCCTCCAGAATTCTGTGTGTGGAACCTGTAATTCGACAAGAAGTGCATCAGCTGCACGAACTTCCTTCTAAAACCTTCACTCCACGGAATATAAACATCGAGAAATCGCCATTGACCGCGGTATTCGTGAAATATGGTGGAAATGCTTTCCCGTCATACAGTCAGCATTCAGCATGGGGAAACGTTGCTGGAAATTTGAACTCGGTTAAACTAATCAATAGAATAAAGTCCCTCCTCTCACTTTGTCTGGGAAGTTAGTCCCATAGTGACATCTGGTTGTACATTTCATTTGGTTCACGTTTGTAAAACTACCGTTCGGCCTGTTCCTGAGCAACAACAACGAGACCGCTCTCACTGCCGACCGGTATGTACAAGCAATTTATTCCGTTCTTTTACAACTGATATTTGTGGTTGTTGCCGACTGTGTCAGCGATCCTGCACCTCGCGATAGGGGAAATGTGTGAAGGGGTTAAACGATGGCATTGGAGAGCGAGGGGCTGGAAACGGAACTGCAGGAGAGCGAGCAACTCCGGAAAATCTGGATTTAACGCATTTCCTCTGTCCACAATGCCGGTTATGACGTCAGATCTCCATTGCTATTAGTTATTCTTCTACATTCTTCAGGTTTTATCTTCCGCCCGTTTTAATCTCCGAAAACACTGTAATGAAATGATTTTACATTTATTGGAATCGCACTGACAATCCCTAATTCCAAACACTACACCTACGGATAAACTCAGAGAGCGCGGCTGCATCACCACTGAACGATTCTTTGCTCTAATTGTGTAACATTGAATGTGCTGTCTTCACTAAAAGACATGTAACCCCACTGGGACATTAGAAAGCACCATAACCGATCATGCAGGTAGAATTAGAAAAGGCGCAGCGGGAGACCCAGCATCTTCCAGTAGCTTCGGCATTTCAGAATTATTTTCCTAAGCAATACAAACATGGGACACGACTTTGTCAGTCAGAGACAGACTACTCACGTCAGGAACGAGATACTCAAAGGAATAGGTCTGAATTTTAAATCAGTAATCAGACTCTGCCGGTACCTGCAAGTAGAAGTGAATTCAGGATTTTGCTGCATATCAAGTTTAAAACATTCTAATGGGGATCACTAAACTGAACATACGGCAACCCCACCCTTTCGGCCACTTTTCCTCGGAAAATTTTACGGGAAACAAAGCAGCACGACAGGTGCAGGAATTTCGAGACGTTTCTGATGTTTCAGTGATTAGAAACGACTTCTCATTGACTTAACGCTGTATATGATACACCAATTGGGATTGCGTAGTATGTTTCCAGAAATCCCGAATGAGACGACGAGCAATTTCAATGGCGGGGACTCGATCGAGATATGAAGTCGCTCCGCTGATTGGGACGTTTCTCCGGAAAGTGTCTTTAAATGCTGCAAACCGGGCAGAGATCAAAATCAGCACGTCAGCTTTATATTGAGTTAATCCTGGGTAGGTAGAGTCAAACATAGTTAATTGAACACTCTTAATTAGATAATCTGTACTGTTTGTGCTTATTTTAATATACCGGCTGTCAACGCTGTCAGTGGGACAAGGACAGACGTCTGAATTTCCAGACGTATCGCGCTCTTTTGAAATTGGAGAATGATGACGAATATATTCAGACCAGCAGGAAAACCGGACAGAAAGTCGCCAGATGATTCTGACTTTGAACTTGCATTTTAAAATCTAAGAACAGGCGTTGAAAGCTTGAGAAACCGGTGTGATGTGTCTTTGAATCAGAATAAATGTAATAAGACCATAAAACCCTTGAAAACAATTAGACCATTTGGCCAGTCGAATGCACTCCGCCATTCCGTTATGGTTGATTTATAGTTATTTTTCTGCCTTCGCGCCCCTAACCTTTGACGCCCTGATTAACTAAGAAGTTATAAAACTCCGGCTTAAATCCATCCAGTGTCTTGACCTGCACCGCCGACTGTGCCAATCGATTCACAGATTTACCGTGCGTGGCTAAAGGAAAAAAATCCTCATCCGTGTTCTAAATTGACATCTCTCAATTCTGTATCCTCCCCTCCTAATCTCCCCCACTACTGGAAAATGCCCTTTCCACTCCACTCTATCGAGGCATTGCAACATTTGAAATGTTTCAATCAGATCCCGCCTCATTCTTCTGAACCCCCGCGAATACAGACTCGGAGCCATCAATTCACAGGAATTGTTTACAACCCAGTTGCATGCGACACGTGACACTGCAAAGAGGTCACAGTTCAATATCATCATAGTCCAACAGCCCTGGGAAACAATGAAACCCGGAATATATAAAGCAGGACATTAGCTTGAATGATCAGGGCAGTAATGGCTCGAACTCAATGTGAATGTATACATTTTAGAATTAGTGTAAGGAACAAAGCGTAAGGTCTTTAAACTTGCTTCTGATCGTTCCCCATGTTCGACATCATTACTGTGAAGGGCCGGTGCTGCAAATCTACTATAGCAATGATAACCTGTATTTACTGTATGGAAATACTGTCAGGCCAATGGGAAATGTGCCCCGATGTGTTGTCAAATTAGAGCGAAGTTGGGCCGAAGCAAAATGATTTCTCATTCATACTTGTGACTTGTGCCGAAACTAGAGAGCATCAGCCAGACAGAGAAAGAAAAAAAACAATCACCCTGCAGAAATAAATTTAGCGAAAACACCGAACAAGAGAGAGAGAGAATGAACGTTGGGTGTCCGGTTCGGCAGCCACGACCAGCACTCTGCAA
This sequence comes from Hemitrygon akajei, assembly GCF_048418815.1. Taxonomy (NCBI): domain Eukaryota; kingdom Metazoa; phylum Chordata; class Chondrichthyes; order Myliobatiformes; family Dasyatidae; genus Hemitrygon; species Hemitrygon akajei. The sequence continues at coordinate 3,169,736 of NW_027331933.1, read as the reverse complement.
ACGTTCAGGTAATACACACCTCGAGAATGGATATGTGTGTTTTCAATATTATATACCCGGTATTAGATACCCGGGTGATTTAATCTGCAAAGGAACATACATTGCTACGGGAGGGATGTAATCAAACGCCGTTATCAATAACGGGAAAGGAGAGTCTGAATGAAAGGCGCTGCAGTCCTGCTGGGAAGAAATGTAATCACTGAGAATAACGATATCAGGGAGTTCAATTTATTACCATCCCTGTGGATCAGGTGTGGGATTACTTCCGATATTGGAACATTATTTGACGCGTTCATCTGATCGGTACAGACTTCTAAAAAAATTCAAAGCTGAGGTAATGGGGGAGAGCAGAAGAGCTTTCACCTACTCTCTGAATCTGGTCTGGGTCACTCCGTAGATAAATGTATTTGTGCAGCTGCTGAAATTCTGAATCAAAGAACCCCAAAACTGTGCCTGAAAAAGCCGGATTGACATTTCCAGGTCGGTGTAGAGGCATCGCATGAGAATGAAGACCAGAGTGGTTGTCGCCCAACAGAGAAGGAAACTCGCCGACAGGCTGAAGAGCAGAATGATGGATTGTCTCCGACTCTCCATCTCCAGATCTCGCTGTTTCCCGCAATTTCCCCGTCCCTTCAGCCCCCTGCGGACTCTGCCCGCCGCCAGTTTCTGTCTGACGGTCAGAGCATTGAGGGTCAAAATGAGGAAGAAACGAAGTAGCGGATTCAACAGACGGTCCACCCAATAAAACCCCTCAAACGATCCCGAGAAAAGAAGTACGGACCTATCGAAACAGACCCAGATACCCCGCACCAACAACGCCTTCCATGTATATGACATAAAATGGTATGTTTTTTAAAAAGAAACCGATCGATATTGCGCCAATCACTATACCCGCAATTTTGGGGATGCAGTAATTTGTTTTATATTGAGCGAAGCAAATGGCCACAAAGCGATCGAAATTGAAAGCGACAGTAAACCACACGGAACAGTCAACGGCCACGTGACACAGGACATAGTGGGCAAGGCAGAACGGAGCGTTGTCCAGGAATCTGTGAAGTCTGTTTGCTTGACCCATTTGGTAGAACAGGACTTCGATAATCACCACCATTAGATCCGCCGCAGCCATCGCCACCAGGGAACGTGTGACACATTTGGAGATACCGCAGTTTCCTCGGCTGAGAATGATGATTGCCACAAGGTTAACTACAGTGAGACAAAAAAGACCAAAAATAAGAATAAAGAAATGCAAACGTATTCTTTGTAGATACACAGCCGTCAATTGGTCTCTTGAAATTAAACCTCTGCTGGACATTATCAGTGGAAGTAAAAAGATACTTTGTTTGTTTGAGCACCTGACCGCAGCATAAAGCGTTTTACAGGAGCGCATGCTCACATTAATCTCTTCACGTTCACCGGTGCAGCAGCGATGAGCGGAGTCCAGGAATGATAGATCACAGAAACGAGTCCTTCGGCCCAATATCTCCATGCTGACCGACATGGTCATCTGGTACCGTTGTCCGTGATTGGATGAGATTCGTCAAACTGTCCATGTGTACTTTAAATATTGTTAACGACTCTGTTGCTCCCATTTCCTTTCTCAGGCTGTTCAATACACAGAGCAGGTTCTAAGTGAGGAAACGTCGCTCGTAATCCAGCTACATTTCTGCCCTCAATAAAATGCCACTCGGCCGAACCTCTCCCTGTAACTCAACCCCGAGAGTCCCTGCAGCATCTCTGTGAATACTGTCTGCACTCTTTTCAGCGGACTTCTGCCTTTCCTATAACAGGGCGACCAAGACTGTTCACAGAACTCCAAGCGCTGTATCTCCAAGGAGAGGGGAAGTGAAATTGAAGTGCCCGTCTACGATTCTTTCCGAAAGTCAGAGTTACTATTCGATTGCAAGGTCAGATTCTGAAAACAAGATCTTGCACCGCAGCAACCTTCCCTCTGTTTTATTTTACTGCTTCGGGGACAAACCATTGCTCTGAGCAGAACATTGTTACCCGGTCTTAAAAGTGCTCGGCACTTGTAATGTTTTCTTTTAAATCTGTAATATGCAAGTCAAACGATGACAAAACATAACACACAACACACGTTAACACTGTCAGGCGGTCACAATTGACAGGGCGGATGCAACACTGAAATGTTCTGACGGGACGGCGATGGGGGCTTCTGAACAGTGAGCGACCGACTTCCATTCTGTCTTCATTGTGACCATTTGTGACAGTGTTGTCACTTGAAACAATGACAATGCACGTACGCTGAAGCTAAAATGTTTCAATGTAAATGTGGTTGGTTTAGCGTTTAGCCATTTGTGGATTATATTCATTAATACAGTTAAATTCATCATTATATTAGATAGATAGATAGATAGATAGATAGATAGATAGATAGATAGATAGATAGATAGATAGATAGATAGATAGATAGATAGATAGATAGATACTTTATTCATCCCCATGGGGAAATTCAACTTTTTTCCAATGTCCCATACACTTGCTGTAGCAAAACTAATTACATACAATACTTAACTCAGTAAGAAAATATGATATGCATCTAAATCACCGTCTCAAAAAGCATTAATAGCTTTTAAAAAGTTCTTAAGTCCTGGAGGTAGAATTGTAAAGCCTAATGGCATTGGGGAGTATTGACCTCTTCATCCTGTCTGAGCAGCATTGCATTGATAGTAACCTGTCACTGAAACTGCTTCTCTGTCTCTGGATGGTGCTATGTAGAGGATGTTCAGAGTTTTCCATAATTGACCGTAGCCTACTCAGCGCCCTTCGCTCAGCTACCGATGTTAAACTCTCCAGTCCTTTGCCCACGACAGAGCCCGCCTTCCTTACCAGCTTATTAAGACGTGAGGCGTCCCTCTTCTTAATGCTTCCTCCCCAACACGCCACCACAAAGAAGAGGGCGCTCTCCACAACTGACCTATAGAACATCTTCAGCATCTCACTGCAGACATTGAATGACGCCAACCTTCTTAGGAAGTACATTCGACTCTGTGCCTTCCTGCACAAGGCATCTGTGTTGGCAGTCCAGTCAAGCTTCTCGTCTAACTGTACTCCCAGATACTTGTAGGTCTTAACCTGCTCCACACGTTCTCCATTAATGATCACTGGCTCCATATGGGGCCTAGACCTCCTAAAGTCCACCACCATCTCCTTTGTCTTGGTGATATTGAGACGCAGGTAGTTTGAGTTGCACCATATCACAAAGTCCTGTATCAGTTTCCTATACTCCTCCTCCTGTCCATTCCTGACACACCCCACTATGGCCGTGTCATCAGCGAACTTCTGCACATGGCAGGACTCCGAGTTATATTGGAAGTCTGATGTGTACAGGGTGAACAGGACCGGAGAGAGTACGGTTCCCTGCGGCGCCCCTGTGCTGCTGACCACCGTGTCAGACCTACCAAAGATTTTAGCATAATTTCAAAATGATGTTAACATGGTGTAAAAGAAATTCCAGCTGCTTTTCCACAAATGCCACGTTCGCGGGGGAATTTCAATCATGGCGAGGCTGTGGCATGGAATTGATGACGGGCGCAGTAAAAGAAGACCTGATCCTTCGAGCCGGAATCGAACCAGCGACCTAAGGATGACTCCATTTCCTCTACAGTCCTCCGCTCTACCAACTGAGCTATCGAAGGAAAAACCACACCAAGTTTCTCCACGCTGGTTCCTACCGACAATCATTATGCAGATTTCAGCCTGGCATCTGTCGACCGATGGCAGAAGCCTTCCTATGGTAACTATCTCGTCCTTCCAGCACTGGGGGCCACAGGCCACGGGATGACGCCTATCACCGCGTTTCTGGCAATTCTAGGGACACTACGATTCCAGCACAGCTCTTTGATCGTCCTCGCCCGTTCAAATCAAAGGTTACTCAGCTTTCACTTTTCACCCAGTAACCAGGGCAATGTCCTTCTAACCACTCACCTGATTTATGCCTGAATCGTCGCCTGCAGCTCATGCATTACTGAAACACCAGCTGCCAGCCAGCTTTTCCTCCTATCTGCTTTCAACGCAGCAAACCTACGACATTTTCTCCCGGCCCATTGACTGAGACACTTTCCGCTCGCTCTGCGCCAACCGCATCTTTTTGGAATATAATATGTTGTTTTGCCAAATCATTGCTGAACGGACTGAATAGAATTGCACAAAAATGCGGTAATTATTTCTGCCTGCAGCAGACTTTGAGAGAAATGGTCAGTGGTCCCATATTGATGCCTCGCCACACCCAGCCTGACGGGAGTACCCTTACCCCTCTGGAGAACATCCCCCAGTGGCATTTGGTCACAGAGTCATCGAGCAGTACGGCACTGAAACAGGCTCTTCTGCTCATCCTCCAGCGCCGAACTGATCCTCTCCCTAGTCCCGTGGACACTGCACCTGGACCATGTCGTCCATAACCCTCCCATTCGTGTCGGATCCAATTTCCTCTTCAATGTTGAAAACGTTCACGCATCCGCCATTTCCGTTGGAAGCCCATTCCACACTTTCGCTGCCTCAACAAGATGTCCCAACGCATATTAACTATATAACCATATAAAAATTACAGCACGGAAACAGGCCATTTCGGCCCTTCTAGTTTGTGCCGGACGCTTACTCTAACCTAGTCCCACCGACCCGCAGTCAGACCATAACCCTCCATTCCCTTCCTGTCCATGCACCTATCCAATTTTATCTTAAATGACATTACCGAACCTGCCTCTACCACTTCTACTGGAAGCTCGTTCCACACAACTACCATTCCCTGATTAATGACATTCCTCCTCGTGTTACCATTAAAAGTTTGCCCCCTAACTCTCAACTCATGTCCTCTTGTTTGAATCTCCCCTACTCTCAATGGAAAAAGCCTATCCACGTCAACTCTGTCTATCCCCCTCATAATTTTAAATACCTCTATCAAGTCCCCCATCAGCCTTCTACACTCTAAAGAATAAAGACCTAACTTGTTCAACCTTTCCCTGTAACTTTGTTGCTGAAACCCAGGTAACATTCTATTAATATTCTCTGGACTCTCTCTATTTTGTTGATATCTTTCCTATAATTCGGTGACCAGAACTGCACACAATTCTCCAAATTCGGCCTTACCAATGCCTTGTACGATTTTAACATTATAGCCCAACTCCTATACTCAATGCTCTGATTTATAAAGGCCAGGATACCAAAAGATTTCTTCAACATCCTATCCACATGAGATTCCACCTTTAGGGAACTATGCACCATATTTCCCAGATCACTCTGTTCTACTGCATTCTTCTATGCCCTACCATTTACCATGTATTTCCTATTTGGATTATTCCTAGCAAAATGTAGCACCTCACAATTAACAGCATTAATCTCCATCTGCCATCGCTCAGCCCACTCTTCTAACTGGCCTAAATCTCTCTGGAAGCTTTGAAAACCTGCTTCATTATTCACACCGTCACCTACCTTAGTATCATCTGCATACTTAGTAATCCAATTTACCACCTCATCATCCAGATCATTAATGTATAGGACAAACAACATTGGACCCAGTAGAGATCCCTGAGTCACACCACTAGTCACCTGCCTCCAACCTGACAAACAGTTATCCACCACTACTCTCTGGCATCTACCATCCAGCCACTGCTGAATCCATTTAACTACTTCAATATTAATACTTAACGATTGAACCTTCCTAACTAACCTTCGGTGCGGAATCTTGTCGAAGGCCTTACTGAAGTCCATATAGACAACATCCACTGCTTTCCCCTCGTCAACGTTTCTCCTAAACTGTTTAAAAAATTCAATAAGTTTTGTCAAACATGACCTTCCACACACAAATCCATGCTGACTGTTCCTAATCAGACTCTGACTATCCAGATAATTATATATACCATCTCTAAGAATATATCTCATTAATTTACCCACCACTGACTTCAAAATCACAGGCCTGTAATTGCTAGGATTACTCTTAGAACCGTTTTAAAACATTGGAACAACATGAGAAATACGGCAATCTTCCGGCACCATCCCCGTTTCTAATGACATTTGAAATATTTCTGACAGAGCCCCTGTTATTTCTACACTAACTTCCCCCAAGGTCCTAGGGAATACGCAGCCAGGACTCGGAGACTTATCCACTTTTATATTCCTTAAAAGCGCCAGTACTTCCTCCTCTTTAATCGTCATAGTTTCCATAACTTCCCTACCTGTTTCCCTAACGTTACACAATTCAATATCCTTCTCCTTAATGAATACAGAAAAAAAGAAATTGTTCAAAATCTCTCCCATCTCTTTCGGCTCCACACATAGCTGTCCACTCTAATTCTCTAAGGGATCAATTTTATCCCTCACTATACTTTTGCTATTAACATAACTGCAGTAAATCCTTCGAATTTGTTTTCACCTTAGTTGCCAAAGCAACCTCATATCTTCTTTTAGCTTTTCTAATTTCTTTCTTAAGGTTCATCTTACATTCTTTATATTCGTCGAGCACCTCATTTACTCCATGCTGACTATATTTATTGTAGATATCTCTCTTTTTCCGATCAAAGTTACCAATATCCCTTGAAAACCTTTGCCCTCTTAAACTTTTAATCTTTCCTTTCAACCTAACAGGAACATAAAGATTCTGTACCATCAAATGTTCCCCTTTAAATGACCTCCACTTCTCTAGCACATCCTTCCCATAAAACAAATTGTCCTAATCCACTCTTTCTAAATCTTTTTGCATCTCCTCAAAGTTAGCCTTTCTCCAATCAAAATTTGAACCGTGGGTGCAGGCCTATCCTTCTCCATAACTATTTTGAAACTAATGGCATTGTGATCACTGGACCCGAAATGCTCCCCAACACACACCTCCGTCACCTGACCTATTTCATTCCCTAACAGGAGGTCCAACGCTGCCCCTTCTTTCTCCATTCCCAGTCTATTTGGGGAACATTAAAATCTCCCACAATCACAACCCTGTACTTACTACAAATATCTGCTATCTACTTGCAAATTTGCTCCTCCAATTATCGCTCCACATTAGGTGGTCTATAATACACCCCTATAAGTGTTACTACACCCAATTCCACCCAAATAGCCTCCCTAGATGACCCCGCTAATCTATCCTGCCAGAGCACTGCTTTAATGTTTTCTCTGACAAGCAACGCAACACCTCCCCCTCTTGTCCCTCCAATTCTATCACACCTGAAGCAACGAAATCCAGGAATATTTAGTTGCCAATCACACCCCTCCTGCAACCATGTTTCTCTAATAGCTACAACATCATATTTCCAGGTATCAATCCATGCTCTAAGCTCATCCACCTTTCTTACAATGCTCGGAGCTTTAAAATAAATGCATTTAAGAAATTCACCGCTCTTCCTCTCTGTTTATCTCTAACAGTACAAAGAACTTTACTGTCTTCTTTTTCTTCCTTCTCTCATACATCTGTTCCTACACTCTGGTTCCCTCCCCATCATATCTAGTTTAAATCCACTGGAGCTTCTCTCGCAAACCTACCTGCAAGAATATTTGTCCCCCTCCAGTTCAGATGTAAACCGTCCCGCCGGAACAGGTCCCACTTTCCCTGGAAAACTGGCCAATTATCTATAAATCTGAAGCCCTCCCTCCGGCACCATGCCTTCAGCCACGTGTTGATCTGCACTATCTTACTATTTGTAAACTTACCTGCACGTGGCACTGGTGGCAATCCCGAGATCGCTATCCTGGAGGTCCTGTCCTTTAACTTGGCACCTAGCTCCCTAAACTCACCTTTCAGCACCTCCTCACACTTCCTGCCCACGATATTGGTCCCTACATGGACCACGACATCCGGCTGCTCACCCTCCCTCTTGAGAATACTGAGAACTCGATCCAAGATATCACGGACCCTGGCACCAGGGAGGCAACAGACCATCCGGGATTCTCTATCTCTTCCACAGAACCTCCTATCTGTCCCCCAAACTATCGAATCACCTATCACTATTGCTCTCCTCTTTTCCCTCCTTCCCTTCTGAGGTGAGGGTCCAGTCTCGGTGCCAGAGATGCAACCACAGTAACTTGTCCCTGGTAGGTCGTCCCCACCAACAGTGTACAAAACGGTATACTTATTGTTGATGGGAACAGCCACAGGGGTGCTCTGCTCTTCCTGCCTATTCTCCTTCCCTCTCCTGACAGTCACCCAACTACCTGTCTCCTGACTCTTAGGGGTGACTATCTCTCTGAAACTCCTGTCTATTTCTGCCTCTGCCACCCGAATGGTCCGAAGTTCATCCAGCTCCGGCTCCATTTCCAAACACTGTTTGTCAGGAGCTGCAGCTGGATGCACCTTTTACAGGTGTAGTCATCAGGGACAACTGTGCTCGCCCTGACTTCCCACATACTGCAAACAGAGCACCCAGCTGCCCTAACTGCTGTCCCCATTACCTATTCCTAATCTAATTAGATTAATTAAAGGAGTTTACCCGGCCTTAATTCACCTGGAGTGAATCTCGTATTCAGCCTCTGCTCACTATTTAAGTTCTCCCGCTGCCTCACGGGCCGACATTCACTCGCTTGCTCAGTTGTGCCCCGTTCAAACCTCTCCTCTGCCTGTTCTCGCCTCTGCCTGATTGAGCCAAAGCCGACCCAATCTACCTCAGTCCACTCCGACAATGGCCGTAACGACGATGGCCGCTATAGATGGCGGTCTCTCGTTTTAAACATTTAGCGCGCTACGTCACGCGCCTGCGCAGTCTAGCTTCCTTGCCGTGATCAGTTGAAAAAAACAGCTTCTCTCCTAGCTTCTTTTACCTCTTCCCTCTCCGCCTCTTGCTGCGATTTAAATAATCGTTGAAATTTCCCTTTCCTTTTTAAACCTGATGTGGCAAAGCTCCAGCGGTCATACAGGAAATGAAAGAAGGCTTCCATCCCTTGCTCACGAAAATGTAAAACGCAGCATGCTCTGCTTTGAAATCTATTAAACTTGATGCAAGATTCAACAGGAATATTTTCTGTTACAATGCAGGTTTCCATTCTGGGATCCACGAACCTCTCTCTTACTGGTAAAAGTACATAGCATAAACAGTTTCGGAAACTCCTGAACTGCAACATAATTAGATCTGATTTAATGGAAGGAAACTAAATGGCACAGTACTATATTCCCAATGAGTTTGTATAAACGCGGGAAAAAGACGTAATAACGAAAGGCATTGGGTAGAGATCCTGCAGGTGCCTGCAACCCATAAATGGTCATGAATTACTGCAATCCTGATTACGTGTTTGTGAAGGGAATGGGATGTTCCCAATCACACCCCACTCCCTCAACATGAGTAGGTGTTGACGTCATAATACTGAAGATTAACACGTGACACAGACATCATTGATATCTGCGCATGCATAAGGGTCCCTGACGTACAGTACGCATTTAGATTCAGCCGAGTTTTTTTACACGCAACAAAAAGCTGAGCAAGTCAGCAGCATCTATGGAGGGAAATTTGCAGTTGTGACTTCCGACCTCATTCGGAATGGAAAAGAAGTTAGCAGAGGTCAGAGTAAAATAATGCAGTTGAATTCGAGACCACATATTGCAAGGTTGTATTACAAGTATATTCATAAACGTTTCCCTAGATTCGGCATTTAAACTTTTACAAACTTCTACAGACTCACAGTGGTTTGTCCATTTTGTCTGCTTTTGCATGTTCATTGTCGCATCTCGTGTCATCGTCGTAATTATTTTATAAAACTACTTTGATATTGAACTTCGTCATTCTTAATTCTGAGTTTCAGTTTTTCATCTACCACAGGAATTTAATCTGATGTTATACGTATGAATAGACACGTGGTGCGCAAAGATAACAATCACTTTGTTGCTGCTTAATCTGCTGGTTACAATAGACAATAGACAACAGGTGCAGAAGTAGACCATTCGGCCCTTCGAGCCTGCACCGCCGTTTTGAGATCGTGGCTGATCAACTACTATTAATACCCGGTTCCTGCTTTGTCCCCATATCCCTTGATTCCCCTATCCATAAGATACCTATCTAGCTCTTTCTTGAAAGCATCCAGAGAATTGGCCTCCACTACCTTCCGAGGCAGTGCATTCCAGACCCCCACAACTCTCTGGGGGAAGAAGTTTTTCCTTAACTCTGTCCTAAATGACCTACCCCTTATTCTCAAACTATGCCCTCTGGTACTGGACTCTCCCAGCATCTGGAACATATTTCCTGCCTCTATCTTGTCCAATCCCTTAAAAATCTTATATGTTTCAATCAGATCACCTCTCAATCTCCTTAATTCCAACGTATACAAGCCCAGTTTCTCTAACCTCTCTGCGTAAGACAGTCCAGACATCCCAGGAATTAACCTCGTGAATCTATGCTGCACTTCCTCTACAGCCAGGATGTCCTTCCTTAACCCTGGAGACCAAAACTGTACACAATACTCCAGGTGTGGTTTCACCAGGGCTCTGTACAAATGCAAGAGGATTTCCTTGCTCTTGTACTCAATTCCCTTTGTAATAAAGGCCAACATTCCATTAGCTTTCTTCACTGCCTGCTGCACTTGCTCATTCACCTTCAGTGACTGATGAACAAGGACTCCTAGATCTCTTTGTATTTCTCCCTTACCGAACTCTACACTGTTCAGATAATAATCTTCCTTCCTGTTCATACTCCCAAAGTGGATAACCTCACACTTATCAACATTAAACGTCATCTGCCAAGTATCTGCCCACTCACCCAGCCTATCCAAGTCACCCTGAATTCTCCTAACATCCTCATCACATGTTACATTGTCACACAGCTTAGTATCATCAGCAAATTTGCTGATGTTATTTTCAATGCCTTCATCCAGATCGTTGACGTAAATTGTAAACAGCTGTGGTCCCAATACCGAGCCCTGTGGCACCCCACTAGTCACCACCTGCCATTCCGAGAAACACCCATTCACCGCTACCCTTTGCTTTCTACCTGCCAACCAGTTTTCTATCCATGTCAATGTATTCCCCCCGATGCCCTGAGCTTTGATTTTACCCACCAATCTCCTATGTCGGACCTTATCAAATGCCTTCTGAAAATCGAGGTACACTACATCCACTGGATCTCCCCCGACTAACAACCTCCAAAAACTCCAACAGATTAGTCAAGTATGATTTACCCTTGGTAAATCCATGCTGGCTCGGCCCAATCCTATCACTGCTATCTAGATATGTCACTATTTCTTCCTTAATAATGGACTCTAGCATCTTCCCCACCACCGATGTCAGGCTGACAGGTCGATAGTTCTCTGTTTTCTCCCTCCCTCCTTTCTTAAAAAGTGGGATAACATTAGCCATTCTCCAATCCTCAGAATTTATCCTGAATTTAAGGAACATTGGAAAATGATTACCAATGCATCCGCAATTTCCAGAGCCCCCTCCTTTAGTACCCTAGGATGCAGAACATCTGGACCTGGGGATTTGTCAGCCTTCAGTCCCATCAGTCTTCTCATCACCGTTTCCTTCCTAATGTCAATCTGTTTCTTTTCCTCTGTTACCCTATGTCCTTGGCCCATCCAAACATCTGGGAGTTTGCTTGTGTCTTCCTTAGTGAAAACGGATCTAAAGTACTCATTAAATTCTTCTGCCATTTCTCTGTTTCCCAATTTCACACAATTCATTCTTCAAGGTCCCAACATTGTTCTTAACTATCTTCTTTCCCTTCATATACCTAAAAAAGCTTTTGCTCTCTTCCTTTATATTCCTGGCTAGCTTGCGTTCGTACCTCATTTTTTCTCCCCGTATTGTCTTTTTAGTTAAGTTCTGTTGTTCCTTAAAAAGTTCCCAATCATCTGTCCTCCCACTCACCTTAGCTCTGTCATACTTCCTTTTTTTTAGTGCTATTCAATCTCTGTCTTCCTTTGTCAACCACTGTGGCCCCTTTCCCCGCTTTGAATCCTTCCTTCTCTGGGGGATGAACTGATTTTGCACGTTGTGCATTATTCCCAAGAATACCTGCCATTGCTGTTCCACTGTCTTTTCTGCTAGGCTATCCGTCCAGTCAACTTTGGCCAGCTACTCCCTCATGGCTCCATCGTTTCCCCTGTTCAGCTGCAACACTGACACCTCCGAGCTGCCCTTATCCTTCTCAAATTGCAGATAAAAACTTATCATATTATGATATTACGTTTCCATGCAAAGCACAGCGAGTTATAAACTGAGAGCTGATACAAAAGTAAGATATTCTACATATTTATGACAAAACACAATTAGGGATAATTCCACGCACATGTTATTTACAGAGTTTGCCATTCAGTGTAAACAGATACTTCACCCCATTCTTCAGCTCCTCCCTGAATTTCCTCTGTGTCAGTCCATAGATACACGTGTTGGTGCAGGAACTGAGCAACATCAACATATACCCAAATTCTTGCAGGATAAATGTAGGCGTGTTGTAATATTTGTCTGTGAAATACACGTTTACCGCTGCCCAGGTCATGGAGTGTACAATACTGGTTATCCACAATAATATGAAATTGGCAGATAGAGAGAACAACAAAACCATTGACTTTCTCCGTTTCTTAACCTCTGGATCACTTTTGCTGTCAGTATTGCTCCGAAGACCACGGCGAACCATATTCGCTGCTATAATGGACCTGGTGGTTAAAACATTGAACAGCAGAATTAAACCAACTGGTAACAACGGGGTAATGATTGTGTCAAATAACTCGTAACCTCTCCACAGGGATGATGTATAGTACTCGGGTTTGGGAATGCACGTCCATGGTTCTGCTGTAAAGTAAAATGGAAATGACTGAACACAGCTGCCTACGGCCACTGCCACGATCACCACGGTCGCTGTTCTCTCCGTACAATATCGGGGCCGCAGCTTCGGAAGGCAGATCGCGACGTAGCGATCGAAAGTGAAACTGACCGTCAGCCAAACGGAACAATCCAATGCTACAATCGTCAGAATAGGTCGCACAACACACAGCGGGGGTTTCACCAAAAAATCAGCATACTGATAGAGAGCATTGATTTTCTCCAATACAACACCAAGGACAACGACCATCAGATCTGCTACCGCCATGGCCACGAGGTAGCGAGTGATACATTTGGAGAGCCCACAATTTCTGCGAGACAGGATCACAATCGCCGCTAAATTCACTGAGAAAAGAGAGATAGAAAGAGACAGTAATTTCTCAATGTGTCTCGGTTGCTCAGTGTGACTTTGCTTGCATGATAAGGCTGGTAGTCTATATCGCGCCATTTAGGTAACAGTCCGCACTATTGTTCGTTTTACCAAAATGCATTACCGTACATTTCCCAATACTGTATTCCATCTGTCACTTCTGTGCCCATTCTTCCAATATGTCTAAGCACCGCTGCAATCGCATTGCTTCCTCAGCAATACCTACCTGTCCACCCATCATTCGTATCATCCGCACACTTTGCCACAAAGCCGTCAGTCCCATCATGGTAATCCTTGGTGGGAGGGAGAAGAAATCCATGGTGGAAATTTGTGTCTGGGATCGAAGGTCAGCGAATAGTGATTTGCTCAGCGATTGTTGCCGGGCCAATTGTCATGTGTCGTCTATATCGAAGATTTGGATAACAGTGTGCAAAACCCGGGGAATAAATTTACAGACGGCAATAAAATAGATTGTCTAATGGAGAGTGAGGTCAGCTATCAAACATCAGGCTGCTATCTTCATCGGCTCAGTCAGTTGGTCAAAGAATGGAATGGTGGAGCTTAATTGGGTCACATGGAGGGATTTTTTGGAAAGATAAGCGCGGCAGGAGATTCTCAGCGGACATTAGGGCTCCGTGGAGTCTCGAGAATAGAGGTGTGTATATTTCAAGAACATGATTCACTGAAAGTGGAACATAAGGTGGACAGGGTGGTTATGAAGCTAGAATCGATAGGCTTCATCAGTGAAGGAAATGAGCAGACACATTTGGATGGGAATGGAAATGCACACGTCTGTGTTACGCCTGTACACACAGAACGGAGAGCATTGTGGGCACCTTGTTGTTGGAAAGGCTCACACTGAATTAGTCTAGAAACAATTTACTAGAATGTTTCCAGGATTTTAGAAACTGCTTTGCAGAAAGAGATTGATCAGAGCTGGGCATTATTCGCTGCAGCGCAGGTAGGTGGGCGTTAATCACCCAGAAGCACAGAAAACCACAAGGGACAGAAACAGTATAAATTCATCCAGTCTATTTTTACAGGGTTGCGGAATCCTGATCCTGACGGCGCGGGTATAAATTGAGTGGGGAAGGTTCAATAGGTATTTGAGGGGAAACGTTTATACAAATGGGGCAATTAGATGAAACATGCTGCGCGATGACGTGGCTGCAGGAGATCCAATAATAAAAGGCAGTTGGACGGGTAAATGGTTATGAAGCGTTTGAAAGGTTGTGAGGCGATCGATTAAACATCGCGCAGCATCATATTTGACATGGAATCTTCGGATCAAATATCTCTTTTTCGTGCTACATAACTCTACCCCTCCAGAATAAATTGACATTCTCGTTTATCCTAAATTCAGGGTATTTCCGCAGAACACTTGTCCCTCTGGATTAATTTCACTTTTCTCTTGTATCCCTTATGAACTTCCGTTAACCCTTCAGATATCAGTTTCCAATGGACTGACAACCAGGACAGCACACACCCTTTGGCTGAATACACAGGACAGTCACCATAACTATTCCTGACAGAGGACATCATGAATCACACACAATCACTGTGTATTAGAATCTGAACTAGACTCAGGTTTAATATCAGCGGCAAATACATTACATCCAAGACATAAATGTTATGATTATACAGAAAAGGTTATGACACAGTACATTAAAACAAACAAGAAAAAGAACAATAAAAATATCAAAGTCACGCAAATCATATTTTAAACAAATCGATGTAAAGTCTTTCTTTTTTCAGTATTTCCTGAGTGATTTTATATGAAAAGACTTGAACAGCAAAGCGCGTCCGCTCTAAATTGCAGCGCATAATTTAAAAACTACAGTATGTCGCACATCTCGGCATTTCCGTGACCTTATCTGGAATACCAACGGCTGCCAGTACGGGATAGTAAATTGAGACGATATAATAAATTGCTGGATATCCCATTTTCTGCCAGAAGCGTGGATCAATTTTACGAGAAGTGCCAACTTGCCCACATGCGGTGATTCAGTGAGCCCTTATACACCAGGAAGAATGTCCCTTAAGCCAATTAATGTCCCCTTAGTTACATTAGCTACAGGACCGTGAACAAACAATCAGAGTTTGTTTCGGTCTCTTTTTACTCATTGTGACATTGGGTAACACACTGAACTCTTGGCGGTGCATGACAAACAATGGGTTCGATGTTCATTCAATGTATTTCAGAGGAACCAGTGAAATAGTGTACCACAGCACAAAAAACTGGACCCATCCAGTCCGTGTCAAATTCTGCCTCGATTTCCGTACCGTTACATTCACGTACTTCCCCAAATTTGTCTTAAATATTACATCAAGCCCACGTCCACCTCTTTCGCTGGCAGCTAGTTGCACACTCTCCCCACTCATTGAATAGGACTCACCCCATTAGTTTTCCCTTAAATATTTCAGTTTTCATCCTTAACCTATGAAGGATTGTCCCAGACTCACCCGAGGAGTGGCAAAAGCCTGGTCCCATTTACAGCATCAATCCGTATGCCTCTATGAAACCTCCCCACATTCAAAACAAGGGGGTGGGGGAAGGCGATATCCTAACCTATTCAAACATTCTCTGTAAATCAGGTCTTCAAGTCTCAACAAAAACCTTGTAAACTTTCTCACTCTCAGTGATATCTTTGTGCAGATAGTTGATCAGAATTCCACACAATACTCCAAAGTGAGGCCCATCAACGTTATAATGCAACTTCAAAATAACATCCCACTCCTGAACGGAATAGTCTGATTGATCAATGCTAATGTGGCAAAACCCGCTTTACGACCCAACTGTCGTAAATAGTTTTACGACGCCACTGTCAATGAATAATGGATCTGTATTCAAAGACCCCTTTGTTCCACTACACTAATCAGTGCCGTACTATTCGATGTGTGCGTCCTACCCTGGCTTGTCCTTCCAGTGCGCAACATCCCACACGTCTGAAATGACAGCTAAGCTGGCGGTGATCACTGCGGCACACTATTAGCGTCAGGTCTCCATTCCGTGTGACAACCATTCAATTCCACTCTCTGCCCTCTACCGCAAAGTCATGTTGACTCCGGTTTGCTACTTGCAACTGAATAAAAGCGTCTGAACCTTCCGGACTGAAGTCCCGATTGTTTTTGTCAAAATCCTTATTAATGTCCAAGTCAACAAGATCCAGTGACAATTCATCAGCTTTCCTGGTAACTCCCAGGAAAAGAAGTCCCTAAGATTGCTTAGATACAACTTACCACTCGCAAAACCACGTTGACTTTCAACAGTAATAGCATATCTATCAAAATACAGACCAGATATACTCTGTCCCTTCCAGTAACTAGACATAATTTAGCCACTGCTGCCGACACACTCACTGGGCTATAATTTGAGCTTTTCCTGAACAGAAAATTTGACAGTACCTATTCTCCAGTCACCTGGTATCTTAATCGTGATTAAGGTTCTTTTAAATATCTCAGCCGAGACCCCAGAAATTAGACGCCTCCCACAAGGTCCGTGTGGACACCTTTTCAATGATCTGGAAATTAACACCCTAATTTGATTAAAGACAAATTTATCTATCTATCTATCAGTCTAACTATTAATCTGTCTATCTATATAGCTCTCTATATCTCTGTCTATATAAATGTCAATCATTCTGTATATTTATCTATAAATCTATCTATCAATCTGTCTTTCTATTTATTCATCTATTGATCTATCTATCTCTCTGTCTGTCTACCTCATCTTCCTTCACGTTTTCTGCCAGAGCAACATCATGACAGCTTTTAAACCTGCTGATTTCCCTCCTGTGATCGATTGAATTTGGCCTGCTCCTCGGGTTTGATCCTTATTCCTGCTATCCAGCCGCATCTGCTGAACAAACATTTCCATACCCATCGGAAGCAAACGTTCTATAAGACTGTGAACCTGCATTTTGTTCTAATAGGAACACAGGAGCACTGTACTCTCAATGCCATGTCTGAACTGATTTGGCAATTTCAATCCTATCCAGTCCTTTACAGTATCGGAGTCCCAGTCAAGAAGTAGAAAGTTGAAATCAACCAGGAACGCAATCTTAATATTTTTGTAATAACTTGACATTTCTGCATATTTCCTCCTCTCAGTTTCGCACCTCTTCAATGTAACGTCAGTAAGGTGATCATTACTTTTATCCTGTTCTCCTCATGCAGACTCATTAGAGGAGCCCTCCAGTCCGTCCTGTCTGAGCTCTATTGTGACGAATTCCATGCCCAGTAATGCCACCTTTTCACATTTAATAACCACCTCTCCTTTTTACCGTTTTCAAAACAATGGAAACCGGGAACATCGGGCTGCCAGCGCCGTCCAGCCCGCATGCAATTGTTACCAATGACTACAATATCACAACTCCACGTGCTGATCCATTTTCTAAGACATTCTGCCTTACCTAAAATACGCACTGTATTGAAATAGACCGATTCAGGTTATTAGTCCCATCCTGCCCAACTTTTCGGCCATGCCTTTGAATGTAGGCTCAATATCTGCTTTCCCCACAACACTAGCTGACATGTCACACCAATTACCATTTCACCACAACTTTATTTTAAGCGTCTCGGAGCAGAAACACAAAACACAACGATTTTGGTGCCCATACAGTTGATGTGCAATCCGTCCCTATTATAAACGTCCGACCTTCCGTGGCAGAGAGTCCAATGATCCAAATTCTGAAGTCCACTCTCCTGCACCATCTCCTTCGCCACCTGCTGAACTGTGTCATGTTCATATTTCAAGCGTCGGTAGTACGTAGGGCGAGTAGCAATTGTGATATAAGACCATACGACCATAGGATATAGAAGCAGAAGCAGGCCGTTCGGCCCATCGAACCTGCTCCGCCAGTCAATCATGGGCTGATCGAATTCTTCCTGTCATTCCCACTCCCCTGCTTTCGCCCCTTACCCTTAGATGCTCTGGCAAATAGAGAACCTGTCTATCTCTGCCTTAAATGCACCCAATGACTTGGCCTCCACAGATGCTCGTGATAACGAATTCCACAGATTTACCACCCTCTGACTAAAGTAATTTTCTCCGCATCTGAGTTCTAAAAGGACGTCGTTCAATCTTAAAGTCGCGCCCTCTTGTCCTAGAATCCCCTACCATGGGAAATAACTTTGCCATATCTAATCTGTTCGGGCCTTTTAAGATTTGGAGTGTTACTATCAGATCCGCCCTCATTCTCCTGAACTCCAGGGAATGCAGCCCAAGAGCTGCAGGACATTGCTCATACGGTAACCCTTTCATTCCTGGACTGATCCTTGTGAATCTTCTCTGAAGCCTCTCCAATGTCAGTGAGTCCTCTCTGAAATAAGGAGTCCCAAAGTGCAGACGATACTCCGTGTGGCCTTGTAGAGCCTGAAAATCACATCCCTGCTGTTATGTTCTATCCCTCCAGAAATAAATGCCAACATTGCATTCGCCTTCTTCACGATCGACTCAACCTTGAGGTTAAACTTTAGGGCATCTTGCTCAAGGACTCCCAAGTCCCTTTGCATCTCTGCATTTTGAATTATTTCCCCATCTAAATAATAGTCTGCCCGTTTATTTCTTCCACCAAAGTGCATGGCCATACACTTTTCCAACACTGTACTTCATTTGCCACTTCTTTGCCATTCCCTTAAACTATCTAAGTCTCTCTATAGGCTCTCCTTGCTCAACACTACCCGCTCCTCCACCTATCGTCGGCAAATGTAACCACAGATCCATAAATACCGCAGTCCAAATCATTGACGTACATCGTAAAAAGCAGCGGTCCACGCACCGACTCCTGTGGAACTCCACTGGTAATCGGGAGCCAGACAGAAAAGAATCCCTTTATTCCCGCTCTCTATTTTCTGCTGGCTAGCCAATGCTCCTCATACTCTAGTAACTTCCCTGTAATTCCATGCTATCGGCGACCGTTATGTTCAGGTCCTTTAATTTATCACCTAAATACCGGAACTCATTTTGCAGGACATCATTACTCGCCCTGTCCATATAATTGATAAGCCCGAAGGTCACAATCTTGGCTGCTTGTCCCCCTCCTTTTCCCAACCCTCAGCATTAATAATGCTGTGACCCTTATCCGACATTTCACCCATCCTGCTACCTACTATCTTCCAATCTCGTTCTCGTCCACAGAAACTTCTGTCTATTCCTAAAACCAATGAATGTCCTATTATTACTATCTGTTTGTTTTCCATTCCCAGTCCAGTAGTGAGGACCAAGAAGATACGGACAAGAGAGGCACAGTAGTGCATACGGGACTGTTGTTAATTGGACGGCATTCAGCGATTCACCTTCGAGTCTGGACTCCGCTGTCTGTGCTGATTGGAAATGACATCCCCACTCGCTGACAATCAGTTGTCACCGACTTGTCACCTGCGTGGATGAGTGTTTGCCTGTGAAGTCTCCCTGTGCGCTGCCCAATCAAAATCCGTGGATGCACCGGGAGGTTGATGGACTTCTGAGGGCCGGATCTGCGGCATTGAAGTCTGGTGACCCAGGTCTGTACAGGAAAACCTGGTATGACCTGGGAGGTCTCTTTCAAGAGCTGAGAATCAGTTTCGAGGGAGTGTAGAGGCAATGTCGGATGCACATCAACACCGGCGAGGTTCGCAGCTATTAGAACCCCACATCATGAACGACATGGATGCTGCACTTCCTTTCGAGCGGAACCGCTTAGAAATGAAGAACAAATCTTCATCAATGTGGGCAACAACACACACAAAATGCTGGTGGAACACAGCAGGCCAGGCAGCATCTACAGGCAGAAGCGCTGTCGACGTTTCGGGCCGAGACCCTTCGTCAGGACTAACCGAAAGGATCATGAGAGTGTGTGATGGGACAGTGTGGAGGGAGCTTCACTCTGCAACTGATCCGGAGAATGATGGTACGGTGTGGAGGGAGCTGACCTGTGGATACGGCACAATATTGGGGGGGGCGAATGGCCTGTTCCTGTGTTGTGCTGTCCGATGTTCTTTGGTGGTGACCCCCTGGGTAACCCAGAATCCCAGCCTCGCCCATGCCGGGCCTCAGAAACACATATAACCTGCGGCACGATACAGGCCATTCGGTCCACAATGCTCTGCCGAATATGTCCTTACTTTATAGATTGTCTGGGGTTACCCATCGCCCTCAGCTCCATGTACCTATCCAGGAGTCTCTTAAAAGGCCTTCTCTGTCACTGTATCGGCGTGCCGGGCCCGGGATAGATCTTCGGAACCTGCAAACTGCTCACTGGTGATCCATCGATGGGTCAGCATCGATCACCATTCAGCCCATCGAGTCCCGGATCGCAATCAACCCCACGCAGCTGCCTTCTCGCCACATCCTTTGATGCCCTGACCGATCGGGAGGCGGTCAAACCCCCGCCTTAAATGCACCCACGGACTTGGCCTGCACCGCAGTCTGCGGCAGAGCATTTCGCAGTTCTACTACTCTCCTCCTTGCCTGTGTTCCCCTTCCTGAAGCGAGATGGGCAGATGAGGGATTAGGGCAGATGCACGACAGCGTGAGGAAATGTCTGGTCTTGCACCTCGGTAGACGGACGAAAGGCTCGGACTGATTTCCAAGCGCCCCGCCCTGTCCGGTAAAATACACGGCGCAGCGGCGACCTCTGCTGGCCACGGCTGGGACTGCCGCCCGTGTTCACACGCTCCCTCTGAAAGAATCAGAATCAGGTTTATTATCACCGGCATGTTAACTTAGCAGCAGCAGTTCAATATAGAAGAAAATAATAATAATAAATAACTAGTTCAATTACAGTATACATATATCGAATAGATTAAAATCCTGCAAAAAACAAACAGAAATACCATATATTTTTAAAAAGTGAGGCAGAGTCCAAGGGCTCAATGTCCATTTGGGAATCTGATGGCAGAGGGGAAGAAGCTGTTCCGGAATCGCTGAGTGTGTGCCTTCAGACTTCTTTATCTCCTCTCTGATAGTAACACTGAGAAAAGAGCATGCCCTGGGTGCTGGAGGGTCCTTAATAATGGACGCTGCCTTTCTGAGACACCGCTCCTTGAAGATGTCCTGGGTACTTTGTAGGCTAGTGCCCAAGATGGAGCTCTTCACTCCACTCACTGATTTACGACTCTCCGCTCCATCTCTGCCCGCCTCCTCCTCTCTATCGTTTCACCCCATGTCCCTTAAATCCCACTTCCTCCATCATCACTCACTTTTTTCCGACCCTCCCCTCCCTCTCCCTGGCCCCCCCTCTCTACCCCCTCACCTCATCTCCCTCAAATCGCACCTCGTCCCTCCACTCCACTCACATTTCCGACTCTCCCATCCCTCGACGACCCCCTATTCCTCTCTATCCACCTTACCCCATCTTCCCCAAATCTCCTCCTCCCTCCACTGTACTCACTCATTTCTGACTCTCACTTTCTTCTCCATCCCCCTCTTCCTCCCAATCCCTCTCAGCCCATCTCTCTCAAATCCCACCTCCTCCGTCTTCCCCCACTGTTTACTCATTTCCGACTCTTCCCTTTCTCTTCCTGTTACCCCTTCCTCTCTATCTCCCTCACCTCATCTCCCTCAAATCCCGCTCTCCTCATCCTTCCCCCAACTCCTTACTCACTTCGCACTCTCCGCTTCCCTCCCCCTGAAACCCCTCAGCGTCCCCATCTCCGTCACTCCGTTGAAGTATAACTTACGGAAGTTCAGAATTAAGTTAAATTAGCAGTACAAAAAAAAGCGTGGATCTGTTCACGGGTTCAGAAATCGGACGGCGGAGGGGAAGAAGCTGTTCCTGAATCGCCAAGTGTGTGCCTTCAGGCTTCTGTACCTCCTCCCTGATGGTAGCAATGATAAGAGGGCATGTCCTGTGAGATGGGGGTCCTTAATGAAGGACGCCAGCTTTTAACGATGTCCCGGGCGTTGGAGAGAGTACCTCCCCCTGGTGGAGCGGGCTGGGTTGCAGCTCCCTGCGGCTTTTCCCGATCCTGTGCAGTGGAGCCCCCCTCCATTTCGGTCCGGGATGCTCTCCACCTTACCGGTTTTCCCCTTCCTGAAGCGAGATGGGCAGATGAGGGATTAGGGCAGATGCACGACCGCGTGAGGAATTGTCTGGTCTTGTACCTCGGTAGACGGATTAAAACCCAGACTGATTTCCAAGCGCCCCGCCCCGTCCGGTGAAATACACGGCGCAGCGGCGACCTCTGCTGGCCAAGGCTGGGACTGCCGCCAGTGTTCACACACTCCCTCTGTCAGAATCAGAATCAGGTTTATTATCACCGGCATGTTAACTTAGCAGCAGCAGTTCAATATAGAAGAAAATAATAATAATAAATAACTAGTTCAATTACAGTATACATATATCGAATAGATTAAAATCCTGCAAAAAACAAACAGAAATACCATATATTTTTAAAAAGTGAGGCAGAGTCCAAGGGCTCAATGTCCATTTAGGAATCTGATAGCAGAGGGGAAGAGGCTGTTCCTGAATCACTGAGTGTGTGCCTTCAGGTTTCTGTACCTCCTACTTGATGGTAATAGTGAGAAAAGGGCATACCCTGGGTGCTGGAGGGTCCTTAATAATGGACGCTGCCTTTCTGAGACACCACTCCCTGAAGATGTCCTGGGTACTTTGTAGGCTAGTACCCGAGATGGAGCTGAATAGATTTACAACCCTCTGCAGCTTTTTTTCCTGTGCAGTAGCCCCTCCACCCCAGACAGTGATGCAGACCGTCAGAATGCTCTCCACAGTTGATCTAAAGAAGTTTTGTGCATTTGTTGACATGCCAAATTTCTTCAAACTCTTTATAAAGTATAGCCACTGTCTTGCCTTCTTTAAAACTGCATCGATACGTTGGGACCAGGTTAGATCCTCCGAGATCTTGACACCCAGGAACTCGATGCTGCTCACTCTCTCCACTTCTGATCCCTCTATGAGGATTGGTATGTGTTCCTTCATCTTACCCTTCCTGAAGTCCACAATCAGCTCTTTCGTCTTCCTGACGTTGAGTGCCGGGTTGTTGCTGCGGCACCACTCCACTAGTTGGTATATCCCACTCTTGTATGCCCTCTCGTCACCAGCTGAGATTCTACCAACAATATCATCAGCAAATCTGTAGATGTATTTGAGCTCTGCCTAGCCGCACAGTCAAGGGTATAGAGAGAGTAGAGCAGTGGGCTAAGCACACACCCCTGAGGTGCGCCAGTGTTGATCGACAGCGAAGAGGAGATGGTATCACCGATCCACACAGATTGTGGTCTTCCGGTTAGGAAGTCGGGGATCCAATTGCAGAGGGAGGTACAGAGGTCCAGGTTCTGCAACTTCTCCATCAGGATGGTGTTGAACGCTGAGCAAGAGACGACGAACCGGCCCTGTTGCTGTTGGAATGGGTTAAAAAATTGTCCCACGTTCCTCTCCCAGTGGAGGGGAAATATAGAAATCGGAGGTGCGGAGGGCCTCGTGCCGGATCCCCTGAAGATTAACTCGCAGGGTTGAGTCGTTGACGGTGAAGGCAAATGGAATATGAACGTTCATTTCCAGAGCACTAGAATATAAGGCAAGGGTGTGATCACAGACACGGGAAACCCAGACACAGACATGTTGGAAATCCAAAGAAACACGCAGTCAAAATGCCGGAGGGACTCAGCAGGCCAGGCAGCATCCCTGGGAAAGAGGAGACAGTCGATGTTTTTGGGGCCGAGACCTTGCATCGGGACTGCGTGGGGAGGGAGCTTTCAGAGTTAGAAGGTATGGGGTGAGGTGAGGAAGAATTTGCAGGTGACTGGTGAACCCGGGAGAGGGTGAAGTAAGAGCTGGGAAGTTGATTCGTGAAAGAGATACAGGGCTGGCGAAGGGGCTGATCCGATTGGTGAAAGAAATACAGGGCTGGAGTTGGGGGTGATCTGATTGGTGAAAGAAATACAGGGCTGGAGCTGGGGTGATCTGATTGGTGAAAGAGATTAAGGAGCTGGTTAAGGGGAAATCTGCTTGGTGAAAGATAAAGGGCTGGAGAAGGGGGGATCTGATTGGCGAAATAGATAAAGGGCTGGAGAAGGGGGAATCTGATTGATGAAAGAGATAAAGGGCTGGAGAAGGGGGAATCTGATTGGCGAAAGAAATACAGGACTGGAGAAGGGGGTGATCTGATTGCTGAAAGAGATTAAGGAGATGGTTAAGGGGAAATCAGATTGGTGAAAGAGATAAAGGGCTGGAGAAGGGGGGATCTGATTGGTGAAAGAGATAAAGGACTGGAGAAGGGGGGATCTGATTGGTGAAAGAGATAAAGGGCTGGAGAAGGGGGGATATGATTGGTGAAAGATAAAAGTCTGGAGAAGGGGGGATCTGATTGGCGAAATAGATAAAGGGCTGGAGAAGGGGGGATCTGATTGGCGAAAGAAATACAGGACGAGAAGGCGGTGATCTGATTGGTGAAAGAGATTAAGGAGATGGTTAAGGGGAAATCTGATTGGTGAAAGAGATAAAGGGCTGGAGAAGGGGGGATCTGATTGGTGAAAGAGATAAAGGGCTGGAGAAGGGGTGGTCTGATTGGCGAAATTGATAAAGTGCTGGAGAAGGGGGGATCTGATTGGTGAAAGAGATAAAGGGCTGGAGAAGGGGGGGGTCTAATTGGCGAAATTGATAAAGGGCTGGAGAAGGGGGGATCTGATTGGTGAAAGAGATAAAGGGCTGGAGAAGGGGGGGTCTGATTGGCGAAATTGATAAAGGGCTGGAGAAGGGGGGATCTGATTGATGAAAGAGATAAGGGCAGTAGAAGGGGGGATCTGATTGGTGAAAGAGATTAAGGAGATGGTTAAGGGGGAATCTGATTGGTGAAAGAGATAAAGGGCTGGAGAAGGGGGATCTGATTGGTGAAAGAAATACAGGACTGGAGAAAGGGGTGATCTGATTGGTGAAAGAGATAAAGGGCTGGAGAAGGGGGATCTGATTGGTTAAAGAGATAAAGGGCTGGAGAAGGGGGGATCTGATTGGTGAAAGAGATTGTTAAGGGGGAATCTGATTGGTGAAAGAGATAAAGGGCTGGAGAAGGGGGGATCTGTTTGGCGAAAGAGATAAAGGGCTGGAAAAGGGGGGATCTGATTGGTGAAAGAGATTAAGGAGATGGTTAAGGGGGAATCTGATTGGTGAAAGAGATGAAGGAGATGATTAGGGGGGATCTGATTGGTGAAAGAGATGAAGGAGATGGTTAAGGGGGGGATCTGATTGGTGAAAGAGATGAAGGAGATGGTTAAGGGGGATAAGATTATTAACCGATCGGACACGCTGGAGGCAGGAATCATGTTCCCGCTGATGGGTGAGTCCAGATCCAGAGGCCACAGTTTAAGAATAAGGGATAGGCCATTTAGAACAGAGATGCGGAAAAACATTTTCACCCAGAGAGTGGTGGATATGTGGAATGCTCTGCCCCAGAAGGCAGTGCAGACCAAATCTCTGGATGCATTCAAGAGAGAGTTCGATAGAGCTCTTATAGATAGCGGGGTCAAGGGATATGGGGAGAGGGCAGGAACGGGGTACTGATTGTGGATGATCAGCCATGATCACAGTGAATGGCGATGCTGGCTAGAAGGGCCGAATGGCCTACTCCTGCACCTACTGTCTATCGTCTAATCTTGTGAAAGAGGTACAAGAGCTGGAGAAGGAGTGATCTGATTGGTGAAAGAAATAAAAGGCTGGAGAAGGGGGGGATCTGATTGGTGAAAGAAATAAAAGGCTGGAGAAGGGGGGGGATCTGATAGGAGAGGACAGAAGAGCAAGGACGAACAGAAAGTGGGAGAAGCACCAGAGAGAGGTAACGGGCAGGTAAGAAGACAAGATGAGGCGGTGGGGGGGGGCAGGTGGGGGAGACTGGAAAGAGCAGTGTTGAAGGAGAGGAAGTAGGCAATTAACCGGCAGGGGGAATCGATGCTTATGCCACCAGAATGGAGAGGGGTCCAGAGGAGGTTCACGAGAATGATGCAGGGACTGAAAGGGTTAACGTATGAGGAGCGACTGGCGGCTCCGGGCCTGAACCTGCAGGTTAGAAGAATGAGGTGGTGGTGGGGGGCGGGGGGGGAGGACACAGATAGAGTAGATGTAGAGAGGATGATTCCTATAATAGGGGAGTCTAGGACCAGAGGACACGGATAGAGTAGATGTAGAGAGGATGATTCCTATAATAGGGGAGTCTAGGACCAGAGGACAAGGATAGAGTAGATGTAGAGAGGATGATTCCTATAATGGGGGAGTCTAGGACCAGAGGACACAGATAGAGTGGATGTGGAGAGGATGTTTCCTATAGTGGGGGAGTCTAGGACCAGAGGACACAGATAGAGTGGATGGGGAGAGGATGTTTCCTATAGTCGGGGGAGTCTAGGACCAGAAGACACAGATAGAGTGGATGTGGAGAGGATGTTTCCTATAGTGGGGGAGTCTAGGACCAGACACAGATAGAGTGGATGTGGAGAGGATGTTTCCTATAGTGGGGGGAGTCTGGGACCAGAGGACACAGATAGAGTGGATGTGGAGAGGATGTTTCCTGTAGTGGGTGAGTCTAGGACCAGAGGACACAGATAGAGTGGATGTGGAGAGGATGTTTCCCATAGTGGGGGAGTCTGGGACCAGAGGACACAGATAGAGTGGATGTGGAGAGGATGTTTCCTGTAGTGGGGAGTCTAGGACCAGAGGAGACAGATAGAGTGGATGTGGAGAGAATGCTTCCTACAGTGGAAAGTACAGTGTTCAGGGCAAGATCTTTAACAGAGTCGCTGAGCAGAGGGATCTTGCGATCCAGGTTCACAGCTCCTTGAACCAGGTCGATGAGGCGGCTAAGGAGGCTTACGGGACGCTCGGTTTTGTTAGTCGAGGCTTTGAGTTCAAGAGTCAGCGGGTGATGTTGCAACTTTATCAAACTCTGGTCAGGCTACATCTGGAGAATTGTGGACAGTTCTGGTCGTCCCAGCACGGGAAGGATGTCGAGGCTTTGGAGAGGGGGCAGAAGAGATTCACCAGGACGCTGCCTGGTTTAGAGGGCATATGCTGTCACGAGAGGTTGGATAAACGTGGGTTGTTTTCGCTGGAGGCTGAGGGGAGATCTGAGAGCAGTTTACAGGATTATGAGAGGCATAGATAGAGTGGACAGGGGGGGTATCAGTTTCCCAGGGTTGACATCTCTCATACCAGAGGGCAGGCACTGAAAGTGACGGGGGGGTGGGGGGGGATGTGAGGGGTAAGTTTTTTTTTACTCGGAGAGTGGTGGATGCCTGATCTGCCGGTAGAGGCAAATACATTAGGGGTTTTAAGAGACATTTGGAGAGGCACGTGGAGATGAGGAAGGTGGAGGGATTGGTGTCGTTTTTGATTTGAGTTTCAGCTTGGACGGTACAACATTTTGGGCCCAATGGCCTGTTCTTGATCTACGTTCTATGATCTATGACACGGGGAGGTGAGTACAAGATGGACTGAGGGAGGGTTTAACGGACAGTACACCGGACAAAGACCCCTCTTCTCCCTTCCATCCTCCACCCCCCTCCCCCCCCGCAGACTCTCTTTATGATGCCGATCCCGGCGAAGGCGGACACAACGTTCCTGGTGACGGAGCCGTTGTGCCAGATCCCGGGATTCCCGCCGTCCTACGCCAGCGCGCAGCTCCCGCCGGGGACCTACGTGATCGCCGGCCGAGAGGAGGAGGCAGCCGAGGCCGAGAGGGAGGCGACCAGGAGGAGACTGAGAAACCTAGCGGTGGGTGGCCGAGGGATCCGCCGCGGGGCCGAGCCGATATCGGGGGGGGGGCGGGCTAGGGAAGGGACACTCCCCACCGTTCACAGTCCGTGTCCCACCCTCGTACGCCGAGGTCCCCCCCGTCCCTCGACACACTCCCCACCGTTCACCGTCCGTGTCCAACCCTCGTACCCCGAGGTCCCCCCGTCCCTCGACACTCCCCACCGTTCACAGTCCGTGTCCCACCCTCGTACGCCGAGGTCCCCCCCGTCCCTCGACACTCCCCACCGTTCACCGTCCGTGTCCCACCCTCGTACCCCGAGGTCCCCCCGTCCCTCGACACTCCCCCACCGTTCACAGTCCGTGTCCCACCCTCGTACCCCGAGGTCCCCCCGTCCCTCGACACTCCCCACCGTTCACGGTCCGTGTCCAACCCTCGTACCCCGAGGTCCCCCCGTCCCTCGATGCTCCCCACCGTTCACCGTCCGTGTCCTACCCTCGTACCCCGAGGTCCCCCCGTCCCTCGACACTCCCCACCGTTCACCGTCCGTGTCCCACCCTCGTACCCCGAGGTCCCCCCATCCCTCGACACTCCCCCACCGTTCACGGTGCGTGTCCTACCCTCGTACGCCAAGGTCGCCCCGTCCCTCGACACTCCCCGCCGTTCACGGTGCGTGTCCTACCCTCGTACGCCGAGGTCCCCCCGTCCCTCGACACTCCCCACCATTCACGGTGCGTGTCCCACCCTCGTACCCCTAGGTCCCCCCCGTCCCTCGACACCTCCCACCGTTCACGGTGCGTGTCCTACCCTCGTACGCCGAGGTCCCCCCCGTCCCTCGACTCTCCCCACCGTTCACGGTGCGTGTCCTACCCTCGTACGCCGAGGTCCCCCCGTCCCTCCACACTCCCCACCGTTCACGGTGCATGTCCCACCGTCGTACGCCGAGGTCCCCCCGTCCCTCCACACTCCCCACCGTTCACGGTGCGTGTCCCACCCTCGTACCCCGAGGTCCCGCCTGTCCCTCGACACTCCCCACCGTTCACAGTCCGTGTCCCACCCTCGTACCCCGAGGTCCCCCCGTCCCTCGACACTCCCCACCGTTCACGGTGCGTGTCCCACCCTCGTACGCCGAGGTCCCCCCGTCCCTCGACACTCCCCACCGTTCACGTTGCGTGTCCTACCCTCGTACGCCGAGGTCCCTCTGTCCCTCGATACTCCCCACCGTTCACGGTGCGTGTCCTACCCTCGTACGCCGAGGTCCCCCCGTCCCTCGACACTCCCCACCGTACACGGTGCGTGTCCCACCCTCGTACCCCGAGGTCCCCCCGTCCCTCGACACTCCCCACCGTTCACAGTCCGTGTACCACCCTCGTACGCCGAGGGTCCCCCCGTCTCTCGACACTCCCCACCGTTCACCGTCCGTGTCCCACCCTCGTACCACGAAGTCCCCCCCGTCCCTCGACACTCCCCCACCGTTCACAGTCCGTGTCCCACCCTCGTACGCCGAGGTCCCCCCGTCCCTCGACACTCCCCACCGTTCACCGTCCGTGTCCCACCCTCGTACCCCGAGGTCCCCCCGTCCCTCGACACTCCCCACCGTTCACAGTCCGTGTCCCACCCTCGTACCCCGAGGTCCCCCCGTCGCTCGACACTCCCACCGTTCACCGTCCGTGTCCTACCCTCGTACCCCGAGGTCCCCCCGTCCCTCGACGCTCCCCACCGTTCACCGTCCGTGTCCCACCCTCGTACCCCTAGGTCCCCCCGTCCCTCGACACCTCCCACCGTTCACGGTGCGTGTCCTACCCTCGTACGCCGAGGTACCCCCCGTCCCTCGACACTCCCCACCGTTCACGGTGCGTGTCCTACCCTCGTACGCCGAGGTCCCCCCGTCCCTCCACACTCCCCACCGTTCACGGTGCATGTCCCACCGTCGTACGCCGAGGTCCCCCCGTCCCTCCACACTCCCCACCGTTCACGGTGCGTGTCCCACCCTCGTACGCCGAGGACCCCATCCCTCGACACTCTCCACCGTTCACGGTGCGTGTCCTACCCTCATACGCCGAGGTCCCGCCTGTCCCTCGACACTCCCCACCGTTCACAGTCCGTGTCCCACCCTCGTACCCCGAGGTCCCCCCCGTCCCTCGACACTCCCCACCGTTCACGGTGCATGTCCCACCCTCGTACACCGAGGTCCCCCCGTCCCTCGACACTCCCCACCGTTCACGGTGCGTGTCCTACACTCGTACACCGAGGTCCCCCCGTCCCTCGACACTCCCCACCGTTCACGGTGCGTGTCCCACCCTCGTACGCCGAGGTCCCCCCGTCCCTCGACACTCCCCACCGTTCACGTTGCGTGTCCTACCCTCGTACGCCGAGGTCCCCCCGTCCCTCGACACTCCCCACCGTTCACGGTGCGTGTCCCACCCTCGTACGCCGAGGTCCCCCCGTCCCTCGACACTCTCCACCGTTCACGGTGCGTGTCCCACCCTCGTACGCCGAGGTCCCCCCCGTCCATCGACACTCCCCACCGTTCACGGTGCGTGTCCCACCCTCGTACGCCGAGGTCCCCCGTCCCTCGACACTCCCCACCGTTCACGGTGCCTGTCCCATCCTCGTACACCGAGGTCCCCCCGTCCCTCGACACTCCCCACCGTTCACGGTGCGTGTCCCACCCTCGTACGCCGAGGTCCCCCCCGTCCCTCGACACTCCCCACCGTTCACGGTGCGTGTCCCACCCTCGTACGCCGAGGTCCCCCTGTCCCTCGACATTCACCATCGTTCACAGTGCGTGTCCTACCCTCGTACACCGAGGTCCCCCGTCCCTCGTCACTCCCCGCCGTTCACGGTGCGTGTCCCACCCTGGTACCCCCGAGGTCCCCCCGTCCCTCCACACTCCCCACCGTTCACGGTGCGTGTCCTACCCTCGTACACCGAGATCCCCCCGTCCCCTCGACACTCCCCACCGTTCACGGTGCGTGTCCCCACCCTCGTACGCCGAGGTCCCCCCGTCCCTCGACACTCCCCACCGTTCACGGTGCGTGTCCCCACCCTCGTACGCCGAGGTCCCCCTGTCCCTCGACATTCACCATCGTTCACAGTGCGTGTCCTACCCTCGTACACCGAGGTCCCCCCGTCCCTCGTCACTCCCCCGCCGTTCACGGTGCGTGTCCCACCCTGGTACCCCGAGGTCCCCCCGTCCCTCCACACTCCCCACCGTTCACGGTGCGGTGTCCCACCCTCGTACGCCGAGGTCACCCCGTCCCTCCACACTCCCCACCGTTCACGGTGCCAGTCCCATCCTCGTACACCGAGGTCCCCCCGTCCCTCGACACTCCCCACCGTTCACGGTGCGTGTCCTACCCTCGTACGCGGAAGTACCCCCCGTCCCTCGACACTCCCCACCGTTCACGGTGCGTGTCCTACCCTCGTACACGGAGGTCCCCCTGTCCCTCGACATTCACCATCGTTCACAGTGCGTGTCCTACCCTCGTACACCGAGGTCCCCCCGTCCCTCGTCACTCCCCACCGTTCACGGTGCGTGTCCCACCCTCTTACGCCGAGGTCCCCCCGTCCCTCGACACCTCCCACCGTTCACGGTGCGTGTCCTACCCTCGTACGCCGAGGTCCCCCCGTCCCTCGACACTCCCCACCGTTCACGGTGCGTGTCCTACCCTCGTACGCCGAGGTCCCCCCGTCCCTCGACACTCCCCACCGTTCACGGTCCGTGTCCCACCCCTCGTACGCCGAGGTCCCCCCGTCCCTCGACGCTCCCCACCGTTCACGGTGCGTGTCCTACCCTCGTACGCCGAGGTCCCCCCGTCCCTCGACACTCCCCACCGTTCACGGTGCGTGTCCTACCCTCGTACGCCGAGGTCCCCCCGTCCCTCCACACTCCCCACCGTTCACGGTGCATGTCCCACCCTCGTATGCCGAGGTCCCCCTGTACTGAATACATGGAAAATGGGATGAATATGGCAATTTGTGGACATAAGTTGTGTTCTCCATTTGAAAACTATTTTAGCTTATTCGGCACTACTTTGTAGCTGAACGTCCTGTTTACTGCCTGTACTCTTTGTTGCTATCTGTCCCCAGCTCTCACCCCCCTCACACCCGCACCTTGCCCCCTCTAACTCCCTGTCTCTCTCTGTCCCCACACATTCCCCATCCCTGCACCTCCCTGCCCTCTCTCTCCACCTTCTCCCTCTCACCCACACCCCCTCTTTCCCGCTTCATCTCTCTCTCTCCACACCTCCCTACCGTCCTCCCCCCGTTCCTCACACTCCTCTCCCCCTCCCCCATCTCCGCCCGCTTCTCCTTCCGCCACTCCCTTCCCCCTCAAGCTCCCTCCTCCTCTCTCACCCCCTCCCCTTCAAACCCCCGCCACT